>NC_089841.1:66871722-67071722 GCF_035609145.1 Eleutherodactylus coqui | reverse complement strand
TGGCTCAGTTCACAAGCACACTATCCCAGTGAACAGCTGATCAGCGGGGTTCTGGGTGCCAAAGCTCCAATGATCTACTATTCATGAACTATCCTGCTGATAGGCCATCAACAGTTTACAACTGGACAACCTTAGTGAATCTGTGGTTATTACCGTGACCATTCTATGTTTTCAATCCTATCGTTTTAGTGGAACATAACAGAGAAACCAGCAAACCACAAGGACATTGGTTCCCTGAGTGTGGGACTGATGCTTGCTCCAGATTTCTTTTCCAGCGTCTTGGAGAAGGGACCAGCGGCAGATAGCCCAGAGGTGGGTGAAATAACAATATGCAATGCATTATACCGTACTATATGAGCGATCAATTGATCGCAACTTGAAGTCCCCTATGGGGACGACAAAAATGTGAGAATGAAGTATTAATGATTACTATGATTTAATAGTTATTATAATTATTAGAAAAAATAAAAAGTAGTAAAAGTTTAAAACAAAAAATGGGAAATTAAATGTGGTATCATTGCATCCACAAAAGTCCAAATTATTAAAATATCACATTATTAATCCCCTATGCTGAAAGCTATCAGAAACAAATATACGCAATGCCAGAATTGCTCTTTTTTTGGTCACTCTACGTTGAAAAAGTTGAATAAAAAGCTATCCAAAAGTTGTATGTACCTCAGGATAGTATTAGACCGAATGCACATGGGCGTATTTGCATTGTGGAATCTGGAGCGGGCGTCCGCCTCCAATTGCTACTTTCCACTTGCGGAGGGAAAATTGCAGGATGTTCTATTTCAGCATGGATTTCGTGCAGACGGCTACCATTGAAGTCAATGGAAGCCGTCTAATCCGTCGCTTTTCCGCAGTCATCATTGCGGAAAGGTCGTGGAATCCAGGTTATTGCTCAGAAATGGCGCGGCATAATCTGTACTACGCATGTGCGTCGACACGCCGGCCGGCACATCGGCAATACAGATTATGAAGAATACGGGCAGGTATGGGGGGTCATTGGCCAGGCACAGGGCCAGATTCCGCCGTGGGTTCCCACATGCAGAATGTGATTCGGCTGTGTGCATTCGGCCTAAATAACACAAAAAAATGAGCCCTCATACAAGAATAAAAGTTATACTACGTTTGAAAAAAACCTCTATAAATTCGGTAAACCCGTAATCATACTGACCCACCGAAGAATGATTGATTTTTTTTTTTCTACACCGTGAATGTTTTAAAATCTGCCCCTGCCCTCCAAAATTTGTGCAGTTGCATTTTTTTCCATTTTACCGGACTTAAATGTTTTACGTTTTCCATCACATTATATGGCATGTTAAATGGATGATGCCTTTGAAAAATACATCACGTCCTGCAAAAAGAAGCCCCCATGTAGCTGTGTCACCATGAAGCCCCCATTGTAGCTGTGTCACCATGAAGCCCCCATGTAGCTGTGTCACCATGAAGCCCCCATTGTAGCTGTGTCACCATGAAGCCCCCATGTAGCTGTCACCATGAAGCCCCCATGTAGCTGTCACCATGAAGCCCCCATGTAGCTGTGTCACCATGAAGCCCCCATGTAGCTGTGTCACCATGAAGCCCCGATGTAGCTGTGTCACCATGAAGCCCCCATGTAGCCGTGTCACCATGAAGCCCCCATGTAGCTGTGTCACCATGAAGCCCCCATTGTAGCTGTGTCACCATGAAGCCCCCATTGTAGCTGTGTCACCATGAAGCCCCCATTGTAGCCGTGTCACCATGAAGCCCCCATTGTAGCCGTGTCACCATGAAGCCCCCATTGTAGCCGTGTCACCATGAAGCCCCCATGTAGCCGTGTCACCATGAAGCCCCCATGTAGCTGTGTCACCATGAAGCCCCCATTGTAGCTGTGTCACCATGAAGCCCCCATTGTAGCTGTGTCACCATGAAGCCCCCATGTAGCTGTGTCACCATGAAGCCCCCATGTAGCCGTGTCACCATGAAGCCCCCATGTAGCCGTGTCACCATGAAGCCCCCATGTAGCCGTGTCACCATGAAGCCCCCATGTAGCCGTGTCACCATGAAGCCCCCATTGTAGCTGTGTCACCATGAAGCCCCCATTGTAGCTGTGTCACCATGAAGCCCCCATTGTAGCTGTGTCACCATGAAGCCCCCATGTAGCCGTGTCACCATGAAGCCCCCATTGTAGCTGTGTCACCATGAAGCCCCCATGTAGCCGTGTCACCATGAAGCCCCCATGTAGCCGTGTCACCATGAAGCCCCCATGTAGCCGTGTCACCATGAAGCCCCCATTGTAGCTGTGTCACCATGAAGCCCCCATTGTAGCCGTGTCACCATGAAGCCCCCATTGTAGCCGTGTCACCATGAAGCCCCCATTGTAGCCGTGTCACCATGAAGCCCCCATGTAGCCGTGTCACCATGAAGCCCCCATGTAGCCGTGTCACCATGAAGCCCCCATGTAGCCGTGTCACCATGAAGCCCCCATGTAGCCGTGTCACCATGAAGCCCCCATGTAGCCGTGTCACCATGAAGCCCCCATGTAGCCATGATTCTTTGAAAGTGAGGACTTCAAAAAGAAAATGGAAAAAACTGCTGCTGCGGGACGAGGTTAATGGCAGGGATGTGAGATCCGGCACTGGCGCTGGTGAGCACAATAGGTTTTTGAGGATTACCAGCTGTAAAATCTCTTTAACCAGATAGAAGAGCTGCTGTCAAGATAGTGCAAAGGAAATGTAGTGGCGGTTGCAGCTTTCCCCGCTATGACGGAGTTTACATTATATGTAGATTTAACCTGTAATATGATGTTGTACATAAGCGGCATTATAAAACACATATTATATATTGAAAAGTTAATAACCCCCTGGATTAATAAGTTGCAGCACATGTCCAACCTTCTCTGCTTCCATTGTTACCAGGCTGCAGATTTCCGAAGTTTCTGGAGAGAAAAGTCTGAGTTGCGTCGGTTTCAGGATGCGTCTATATGTGAGGCCGTAGTCTGGCCGGCGAGCAGCCTGGAAGAGAAACGCTGCATTCCTGAACTGATCATAAGACACCTCCTCCACCTGTAAGTGCTGCGATTACATTACTGTACAGAGCAAGTAGGGTAATGCTCACCGGGATAAGGCTATAGGCATTCAGAGGTCTCCATAGGCTTGCAGGTACCCCGACTGTGGCTCACCCTGATGGTTGAGATCCCATTAGACTGGCAAGCGCTTTGGGTCTCAGGGTTTTGCCATGCACTTATACCTGGGGTTGCAGTAAAGTACTTGGCGTTCCCAGTCAGTGATACAGTAACCCTTGACCATAGCTCCCATTTTTGTATTAATAAGTTGATATTTTTCCCCTGTCTCTAGACATGCTGGCCTTCCTGAACCTGCCATCAGCTATGCTGGCAACCTCCTGGACTGTGTGCTAACCAAAGGAAAGAAGGTGACCGCATGTGCCTCTACCTCCCTGTCTGTGTCTTCTTCCTCTCAGATGTAGCTTCCTTAGATTCTCATTAGTGTTCTTGCATGATTCAGACCGGCACAGGAGAGGATCAGATGGTCAGCGTCATCCAGTCGTATGATGACCTGAGCAGGAAGATGTGGAACCTGGAGGACTTGCCGCTCACGGTCACCGCAGTGCAGGGAACACATCCAGCGCTGCGATACACAGATGTAAGCTCTAACTATATGTTGCCATGGTCATGTCTCCTCAACTGTACTGATTATATACTGAATGGCCACTTCATTAGAAATAGAAGTGCTTTGGACCTCCAGAGCTGCAGCAATTTGTGGTGGCATATATTCCACTTAGTGCTAAAATCGTTCTGCAGGAATATCTGCCCCTGCAGACAGAAGCGTCTTATAATTGCTATATATTATATGCAGATGTTGAAATATTCTGATCAGCTGATAGGAAGGGGTCATCAATTCATGCTGCTTTCACCAAATTCTTACCTCTCATCAGTGTGTTGTAACAGAATTCCGAATTCATCTGACCAGGCAATGGTTTTCTATTGCTGACTAATACAATTTTTGCGCTCTTTCGCTGGATTTTCCCATCTAATGTGGAGTCACACTGAAACTGATCCACGTAAAACTTTTTATGATTTTATGCCGCACTCCGGGGTCACAGGGATAATCTTCATTCAGGGAAGCTCCAATCTTTAAAGGGCCGGTGTCCATAATAAAGGGGCCATTCAGTATATCTATTAAAGTACCCCATAATATTTAACCAATTCAAGTCTAGTCCATTTTCCTGTTAGTAAGCAGACTATAGTTTGACTTTTTTGTCATTTGGTATGTGAGGATTTGAAAGCTATAATGGTCTATTCACTTTGGCTTTTCAAATAATGTATATGGGGGGTTTTCGTTATACTTGGTGCTTTATTTTTATGCCATTTTTATATTGGTATTTATTTTTTTGTCGATATCAGGGGAAAATATAAAAGGGGTTGTAACAAAATAGACTTATCACCTCTCCATAGCATAGGTAATACAAATCTAAACAGTGTGTGTGGGGGGGGGGTCTGACCACTGAGATCCCTACCGAGAACAAGAGTCCCGTGTCCCTCTGTCGCCTTCACTGTGGGAAGGGTGATGAAAAGTCTGATTGGTGGGGATCTCACTGCTGAGATCACCACTGATCCCAAGAACAGGAATCCCGTGTCCCCCTCTTCTTATCACTGAGTACCCCGCAGCGAAGTAGAGACTGAATTGAGCGATGGTCACACATGCACAGGGAAACTCCATTTATTTTCAGTAGGACAACCAGAGATATCCAAGCCCTTGTACTCTATTTACATTTATCCCATTAAAATGAATGGAGCATCGTTTTTGAGGGACCATTCAAGCGATCCATTTAATCTCCAGTTTGCTATGGGGGCGCAGTGAACCCACAGTGATGAGAACAGGGGGACACGGGATCCCTGTTCTTGGGATCAGTGGGGGTCTTAGTGGTGAGATCCCCACCAATCAGTCTTGTTGCAACTGTCCTATAGATAGGTGATACAAGTCTATTGTAGCATTTTCACATTTTTTCAGCAGCACAAAGTGCCACTAATATACACTTTTAGGCTTGTATGTCCCCTTCCCTTTTATAGTTCTTTTTATATACTGTAAGGGATGTATAATTCTGGGTCATTGGGCGTGCTCTTATAGCTCTAGTTTGTGGCATTGGAGGCATTATTAGCTTTTTTTCGTATTTATTAGTTTTTTCATTTATAGTTATTTATTTTGTATTTGGTTTTTTCCTATACATTGTGTCCCCCATAAACATAGGGGACTTTTTAATGTTACATTTATTTTTAAGGCTATGTTCACACTGCCATTTTTTTGTTTCCATCTGGCCGTTCTATCGTGGGATCAGCTAAATGGAAATAAAACGCTTCCGTTATTGCGCTTCAGTTTCAATCCGTTTGTCAATTTTCCGACACTATCCCATTTTTAAGACTGTTGCAAATGTGCAGCCTGCTGTGCTTTTGATTCCATCTCAAAAAAAAGACAGAGAGCGACCATACACTTACTGATATACTGATACAAGAGGGCAGGCATATACACCACTTTACCCCAACATGCAGACAGACAGACTGCTAAATGGAGGAGCAAGTAATACCTGTGAGGACAGTGCTGAGCAGCCACCTACAAACCCTCTTTATACTTAGGGGGCGGCTGCTTAGTGCTGATTCCCACGCAAAAAAGTAGATAAAGGGTGTCAGACCACATGGTATATGTAGTGCACCTTGCAGGCTTACAACCTACTAATGACACCATATTGTAATCCAACAAATGTAAGTAGTGGCAGAGACTTTATTGCTCCATATTAAAAAGCAGGCAACGTTTCAACCTTATGGTCTTTCTCAAGCCTGAATACACAGCTTTTTGAATACACCGTTGCTGCTGCCACTATTTACATTTGTTGGACTTCGGAAGGAGTTGGAGGTCCTTAACTCCTGACGTGGGGCTTTGCAATCCTCATTCCTCCTCATGCATGAGATGCTCAAGTGAGTGCTGCTGCATTTCTTTACTCTCGCTCTGTACCATATTGTAATACAGCAGGTTACCCTGCACCCCACAGGTGAACCACACTGGCATCCTAGGCTTCCCCAGCATTTAACCCTTTCCAATCCACTGACGTCTGAAGACATTCTGATTGAAGGCTGTACAGCTCCGATGTCGGAAGACGTCCGACAGGGTATTCTTACTGTATATTACTGGCCGCTCTGTTGTCGGGGGGGCCTCTCCAGCATGTCCCATAACACAGTACTGGCTCTAGCCAGCAGTTGGCGCCATTGTATAATGTCAGAAAGAGAAAGCCCCCTAGGAAACCCTGGACCCAAAATTGGATTGCAAAGGGTTAAAGCTGCACTGCATATTTCTAAAAAATAATGATAAATGTGAGGTATCAGCTGATATTTTAGCCAAAATATGTGAGCTCACAACCCACGTCACGAGTCCCTACACTAACATAAGTCAAAAATCACAGAAAGGGAAATCTAAAAACAGACACAAAAATCAGAGAAAGTGGCCATATACTTACTGAAATACTGAAACAAGAGGGCAGGCATATACACCACTTTACCCCCAACATGCAGACTGCTAGATGAAGGAGCAAATCACACATTTGAAGGAAAAAAATGGAATAAAATTGGATTGCAACATATATATATTTTTTTTTTAACATTGCTGTGAATGGAAAGTGGAAGCAAATGAAAAGCTATCTGTTTGCTTCTGTTTTTCATTTCCGTTTTTCTGTCGGTTTAGCTGCTCCTTCAATGGAACACCTAGACTGAAATAAAACCCGCTGGTGTGAACTGGCCCTTATTACTGATTTCCACTGAAAGTGTCTGACATAATTGTCCCATTTACCGGGTACATACAGCCTCCTGATAAAGATGGCAGAGGTGACTGTTCAGTTGTAGAGATATTTGTAAACGTCTCTGCAGAGTCCGATGGGGACCGATCCTACATTTAGAGATGTTGGACAGTCTGCAAGCAGTTAATAT
Organism: Eleutherodactylus coqui; assembly: GCF_035609145.1. Classification (NCBI taxonomy): domain Eukaryota; kingdom Metazoa; phylum Chordata; class Amphibia; order Anura; family Eleutherodactylidae; genus Eleutherodactylus; species Eleutherodactylus coqui. The sequence goes on along the minus strand of NC_089841.1, from coordinate 67,064,746 downwards.
CCCAGCGAATACACGTCCCTGGATCTTCTAAGATCTGAGTGATGGCCCATACGGCCGGTGGAAACCTCCATGTAATTGATACAATGCTGCCCATAAATGAGTCCTGTATGTTGGGATTGGCTTGAATCTACAATGGTGGCTGTAGGAGATTTATCTGTTAGTGACCCTTTTGTCTTCTAGGTTTTTCCTCCGGTTCCGGTGAATCCACAATGGACATTCTTTAAATTCCTGCCCGAAACGAAGTGCCTTATTCCCTTGCTGGAGAAGCCAACTCCAGTCTATGTCTCTCCGATAAAAGGTAAGCAGTCTGCTGCAGAAAACCTCACATCTTCTGAAATGCTATGTACCGGACTGTTGTGTTTCTTGGGGTATATCTGTCACTTCTGGCAGTTTCAAAGTGTCAGGCACCAGAATTTAGATGCAGCCCTAGATGTAACTAGAGCAGTGATGGGGAACCTTTTAGAGACCGAGTGCCCAAACTGCAACCCAAAAGTGCCACCACGTCAGGGGGCGGGGCTTATCATGACTTATGGTTTTACCTCCGTCATTATAAAAAGGTCAGGGACGTTCCAAAATAGACAGAATAGTATGCCCTGTTCTTCCTTCCTAGCTGAAGCACTGGAGTACCATTGGTGCAGGTTTTGACTGGAAATTAGCCACGTACCAGCAGCTGATTTCATACTATCCAGCGCTCCCCCTAACATCCTCAGAAAGCTTCATGCTGTCAGCGCTCCCCGGCTTTGGTTCTCAGCAGCCTTTTGTGCTCTCACCTGACCAGCGGTGCTGCACCTGACCAGGCCAATAAGAACCATAAGCCGGGGAGTGTTGACTGCGGGAAGCCTTCGAAATCAGCTGCGAATACGTGGCTGATTTCCAGTCAAAATCCGCACCGATGGTATGGATTTTGATTTTTTTCTTGGATGCGGAATTTCCGCCATGTGTAAATATACCCTAAGTCCACTTGAGGCATGCTGCCACATGCAGAGTGGCCTCAGTAGTAATAGTGTTCCCTATATCAGCCTCAGTAGTAATAGTGACCCCCACAGTGACCTCAGCAATAATAGCGTCTCTTATATTGGCCACAGTAGTAATAGTGTCCTACACAGTGGTCTCAATATTAATAGAGACCACCACAGTGGCCTCAGTAGTAATAGTGACCCCCAAAGGTATCTCAGTGCAGATTTCTTCCGTATTGGCCCCAGTAGTAATAGTGATTTCCACAGTGGCCTAACTAGTAATAGTGATTCCCAAAGTGGCCCCAGTAGTAACAGTGTCCCCCTACAGTGGCCCCAGTAGTAATAGTGACCCCCAAAAAGTGACCTCAGTAGTAATAGTGACCCCTATATTAGCCCCAGTAGTAATAGTGTCCACTTGCATTGGTCTCAGTAGTAATAGTGACCCTCACAAAGGCCTCAGTAGTAATACTATGACTACTTGGGCTGATATTGGGTGCACTATTACTAATAGTGTGCCCTGTATCAGCCCCAGTAATAGTGTACCCCCCCCCCACCCTCCCCGCTTTCCCCACCAGCACTGATATACTTACCTCCTGCTTTGTAGTCTAAGCGCCCCTCCTTCTCTTCTCGTCGCTGCTGCGGGATACAAACACTGATATCAGAGTGTGTGCCCAGACTCCTCCTCCCCTCTGCTCTTGCAGAACCAAAGAAGAGACGTCAGGGGCGAAAAATCCAGGGTGCACACTGATGTCACAGTGTGCACTTGGGACCAGTACCGCTAGCAACGCCGCTTTGTGAATACTGGCCGGGAAGCCACGGCACCCCAGCCGGCAATCACTATCGTGGTGAGCAACTGTTGGCGTGCGTGCCAGCAGAGTGGGTTCTGCGTGCTGCCTCTGGCACGCATGCCATATGTTTGCCACAATTGAACTAGAATATAACTTGCAGGATTAGAAAAGTATAAGAGCCCATTTACAGTGGCATCTTTTCTTTTTTTGCATATATGAAAAATGCCAGGAATATGGATGTAATGCACACACACATCAAAAACACATGCAATATGCGCACAAGCACACAGTGATGTCTTAGATAAGATAAACAAAGTATTTCCAAAATGATTTACTGTCACATAAAGGTTATATCTAAAGAAGTTGTTCCAAGAAAAATGTTATTTATAGTTAAATACAGCCCATAATTATAAATATTTTTTGTATTTACACTTGCAGTAAATGTTTCTATCCCAGGTATTCCAGGATTTAAGAATTGCGCTTCCTACTGTTTCTATCCCCAGATATTTCAGGACTAATGTTAGAATAGCGCCATCTGCTGTTTCTATCCACAGATATTTCATGACTAATCTTAGAATAGCACCTTCTGCTGTTTATATTTCCAGGTATTCCAGTACTGTACTATATTAGAATAGCACCACCTCCTGTTCATACCCCCAAATATTCCAAGACTAATGTTAGAATAGCGCCACCTGTTGTTTATATTCCCAGATATTCCAGTACTAATGTTAGAATAGCTCCGTTTGGTGTTTCTATCTCCCTGGAATATCTGGGGATAGAAACTGTAGGTGGCACTATTCTAACATAGTACTTGAAAATCTGGGGATATAAACAGTGGGGGGCACTATTCTAACATTAGCCCTGGGATATCTGTGGATAGAAACAGTGGGGGGCACTAGTCTGACATTAGCCCTGAAATAACTGGGGATAGAAACAGTGGGGGGCACTAGTCTAACATTAGCCCTGAAATAACTGGGGATATAAACAGTGTGGGGCACTAGTCTAACATTAGTCCTGGAATATCTGGGATAGAAACAGTGTGGGGCACTATTCTAACATTTAGCCCTGGAATATCTGGAGATATAAGCATTTTTTAAATAAATGTAATATATTTATGGGCTGGATCTAACTACAAAACATTATTTTTCATGGGACTATCACTTTAATCATTTTTCAACCCTCTGTTGGATATTAGTGCTTACAGACTCGGATAATTGGTCTGTTATAATTAAATAGCCTTTTCCCCACAATGCATTGCAGCAGATTGCTTTCATTTCCCCTGCAGTGTTAGTGATTGTGGTGGGCTATCAGGAATTAAAATGCTGATCTAGATGTGACTGGAGTATACTTCCTGAGTAGTGAAGCAAAGTGACAGCAAATTATACATTTATAGTGTTAATCAGTATTTTCTCACTTTTTTCCTGCAGTGATTTGTCACATGGAAGGAAGTGGGAAATGGCCTCAAGATAAAGACGCCATTAAGAGGGTGAAAGCTGCCTTTCAGATTCGGATAGCAGAACTCTTAAAAGACCAGCATGAAATACTGTGCAAAGCCACCGCCACTTATACTGATGTCTACAAGGTCAGTCCCTTCCTCCTTGATGACTCTTTCCTCACCATTTGCCATGCTTCTTCCTTAAAGGGATATTCTCATCTTAGGTCTATCAGGCTTAAGATGAGAAGATCCTTCTGTATTTCATGTTTGGGGGATATGGAAACAGCTAAGCACAGCACACTACACTGTTTCTGTAACTCGGGAGCTATAGAAATAGTGTAGCTTGCTGTGTCTGTACTACTGACTGCATACAGCCCGGATGAAGTTGGGGAGGCCAGATCTTAAGATTTGGGATACACCCACGTCATACTTTTATGGTATATCCTGTGAATGTGCCGTGAAAGTCCATGATGGTGATATTCCTTTAGTGTATATAGCTTCCTGTAGATGAATGTGGTTTTATTTGTGCCCCCTTTTATTTCTGTCTAGGATGGCTATGTCTTCCGTCTTCAAGTGGCGTATCACAGGGAGCCGCAGTTCATGAAGGAGTTTCTCACTCCAAACAAAATCCTGAAGTCACGCGACACAGAGGAATCCTTTCAACTCGAGTTGGAAACCATTCACCTACCACATTTGACGAGCACACTACATGGGTGAGCGTTGCACTACCAATCCAGCTACTACACTGGGGAAGGAGTAATTCCCATACAATCACAAGACTAATGGCTGTTGGTTATGGGAAATTTTCCATAAATAAGTCTCTATTCTGCTGTCTTGAAGGAACTTTCCAGTTTCTTACAGTATAATGATATATTCTGCTACTTCCTAAATGGGAGAAGGTTTCATCACAAACTGTTGTCCAGACTGGATGCAATTGTAGCAAAACCTCATCTTGGCAAGCAATAGATGTTCACAGGGCTTTACAGTCTCTGGTTGTAAACATGAATGTTTCACTTGACAGCAGGCAAAGATCTTGAAAAAATATATCCAAAACACTCGAAAGTTGCAGAACTATACAATTACCAACTTCCTGCAACAGGGCGTATATGTATGCTCTTCAGCAGTGGGGGTGTATGGAGCGTGCTTGGGAGTCAAGCCCATTTCATACATGGTGGGTGTCAGCGGACACCCAGCTGCAACTGCCGTGATCGGAGATAACTCCGATTACTGCCATTAACAATTTGTAGAATCATAGAGAGGTAGAGTTGGAAGGGACCTCCAGGGTCATCGGGTCCAACCCCCTGCTCAATGCAGGATCACTAAATCATCCCAGACAGATATTTGTCCAGACTTTGTTTGAACACTTCCATTGAAGGATAACTCACCACCTCCCATGGCAATCTGTTCCACTCATTGATCACCCTCACTGTCAGAAGGTTTTTTTCTAATATCTAATTTGTGTCTCCTCCCTTTGATGCCGCTGTCAATTCTAAAAGGTAAATATTCCTCTCTATCAGGGTAAGTATTCACCCCTTTCCATCCATCTTATCCCTCTTACATTCCTCCTTTCCCTCCTACAACTGCCACTACCACCACTACTGTTCTGCCTATAAGTCCCTTCCTCAACCCTGGGCATGTGAGCATGCCTCTTTAGAGGGCAGGGGGACCTTGTCCCTCCTTTTTCTTCTTCTGTGACTCCCAGCAGGTCAACCGCTTAGTGCCTACTCGGGGGTAGTGGGACCACGACAGCTTCCCTATCTGCAGGGGGTGTAGGTTTATAATGGCCTCCGCTCCTTTATTTGTCCTTTTGAGTGCCTCTCTCCGCTCCCAGCGCGTCTTCTTCACCGGCCTTTTAGCTGACAGCCATGGTCTCTGCAGCCCTTACCGGCCTCCAGGCCCTAAACCAGGCTTCGACTGCAGCCTACCAAAGGGCACTTCCAGTGGGTGTGGGCTCATTCACCTTAGTCCAATAGGGGCTAAACTCCCCAGCATCGCCCAGCAGATAAATTTCCTGGCCTGGACTATCTGTGAAGCCTCTCTAGATACGGCCAGACTATTGGCTCGCGCCTCAGCTGCTTCGGTAAACTCTTGCCGAATAATATGGCTCAAATCTTGGGGTGCATATGCTGCCGCTAAGCGGTTATTAACTCTTCTTCCGTTTGCCGTCTCACGCCTCTTTGACGCCAGATTGGATGAGGTTATTTCTGAGGCTACTGGAGGGAATAGTTTGTTTTCTCCCACAGAACATATGCAGGCATGCCAGATCTGTATAGAGGAAATGGCTTCTGTTTCATTTCTTTTATCGCTCCAACCCCAGGGCCTCTGATAACAAGAAAACCTTGCAGGACTAAAATCACAGACCCTCTTTTAAATCACGGCCTTCCTAGTGCTCCTAATCCTCCAAATCCGCTTCCGCAAAATCTTTTCCAGGAAGACCTGGCTTGCTCACAGCTTAGATCCCTGGGTTTAGGAGGACATCTCTTCGGCTACGCCATGGAATTTTCAGCCTATCCCCCTGACTGCTTCTTTAGCTCCAGAATCCCAGCGTTTCCTTCACAGGCTGCCGCTTTAGCTCAGGCGATACAGGCTCTATCCTCCCAGGAAATAATACCTGTTCCTCCCTCAAAACGCTTCAAGCAGTTTTATTCCAATCTTTTCACCTAAACCACACTTTAATGAAGACTGATTCAGTCAGACAATCAATGCAGTCTCCACATGATTCTTGACACTCTGTCCCGGTTCGGGTGGATCATCAACCACCCAAGTCTTGCCTCTTACCATCTCGTGTCTGGTTTTTCTGGGTCACCGCAGAAAGTGAATGTCCTTCAATGAAAGGTGCGCTCCGGTGACCATTTGTCAGTGTGTGAGGGTACTGGGACTGATGGTCTCATCCTTCAAGGACATTCCATTCAGGCAGTTTCATGCATGGCCTCTCCAGTGGGCCATTCTCTCCAGGTGAAACAAATCCACGGACTTATTCGATTGAAAAATCTGACTATCTTAACAACTTCAACACTATTTTCTCTGGTGGCTGGACTCCCCACAAATCCATCTAAGCTGCTCCTTTTTGACCCTACACTGGCAGGTTCTCCCCATAGACTCCAGCATATTCGGCTGAGAGATAACCTTTCAGAAACTCAGTACACAGGGCACTTGGACAGTTCCGGTTCTTCCCTTCCGATAAACGTCTTGGAACTGCAGGCCATTCTTTTGTCACTTCAGCACTTCGCTCCCCAGGTGATGGGTCTTCCCGTCTGGGTCAAAACTAAACTTGTGATGGCAATTACATACATAAAAAACCAGGGCAGGACCCACAGTTTGGTGTTCATGGCAGCATTGGTGAAAATGCTAACGTGGGCAGAGGACCGCCTTCCAGCGCTCTCAGCGGTTCACATACCAGTCATGGACAATTGGATAGCCAACTTCCTGAACAGGAAAACGGTTAATACGGGAGAATGGAATTACATCCCAACGTGTTTCAATCACTATATCCAAAATAGGGTCCTCCAGATGTCGATCTGATGGCATCCAGATTCAACAACATCCATCCAATCTACGTGTCCGGGTCTTGGACCCTCAGGCTCGAGCAGTGGATGCCCTAGTAATTCTGTGGCTGGAATTTCAGTTCCTGTACATCTCCCCTCCCTTTCCTTTCATACCTCGACTCCTCAAGAAGGTCAAGATGGAGGGCCTTACGATGCTTCTTATTGCGTCAGACTGGCCTCGACACATGTTCTACGCCGGCCTCGTCAATGCTCTGTGGCACCCTTCTTCTTAGAGAAGGTTTTCTCTTACAGGAACCCCTCTTCCACCCTTTGTTTAATGGTGTGACAGTTGTTTTCATTCAAACTATAGTGAAGGCTAGAAGGTCTTTCTCTTCCCGAGTTTATTATCATGTCTGGAAGCGAGCAACACAATTTCCATCCTGTGCCTTTTTCGCTATCTCGTCTTTTGCCTTTCCTCCAAGAAGGGTCAGACATGAGTTTGGCCTTTAGTTACCTAAAGAGGCAGGTGTCATCATTGTCCAATCTTTTACAACACCCCCTGGCCTCATTGTCAGCTGTCTGTACTGTTCTTCAAGGAGTCGCTCATGCCACTCTTCAATGCAGCTCTCCTGTCACACTCTGGGGCCTTAATCTGGTTCTGGACACGCTGCATGCGCACCTCTGCAGTCAAATGTACCCCAAAATAGGACCATTAGAAACTATTGGTTGTCGCAAAAAAAACAAGTTCTCACACAACCGTATCAACGAATAGAAGAGTAAAAAGATAATGGCAGACAGAAGATGATGACAAAAGACATTAAAAAAAAAATCAATATTTTATTTTTTAAAGTAGTGCAACAACAAAAACTGTAAATTTGTTATCACCGCAATCATACCTACCACCAGCATAATAATTGTCTATGTAATTTTGGTAGCATTATATGTAAGCCTTAACACCCCTCCCAAATGGCGCAATTTGTGGTTTTTTTTCTCCACTGTGCCGCATATATATATATATATATATATATATATATATATATATATATATATATATATAAATATTCGAACGTTTTTTTTGTACTTCGTATGGTACAGTAAATGGTAGACTTGAAAAATACAATTTATTCTGTAAAAAAACAAGCCCTCAGACCGCTACGGCGGCAGAAAAGTAAATCCATGCACAAAGAGATCCAGGCAGCATCAATCAGGTGCACTTTAAAACTCCACCATACAGAGGAGATCCTTTATTGCATGCAACTTCACATAGCAGCAGCGTTTCGACCCATAAAGTGGACAGGTCTTTGTCAAGCAGAAAAGTAAATGTTATGTTTTTGGAAACTGGGAGAGGAAGAACGAAAAATGGTTTGAGTGTGAAATGGTTAACAAGCTTTATTTACATGAAAATCCATTTTAATGATTTTAAAGCACATAATATGCCTTTATAATAATAATGGTACTCATTGGGCTTATTGAGTTTGGAGGATGACTTTTAATTTCCTAATTTTTCTCCTCAGCCTCCATCAGCAGCTTCCAGCTTTCGGGGGCACGTCACGCCTTGCCAAGCGCTGGATCAGTGCTCAGCTCCTTGCAGACACCATCTCAGAGGAGTGCGTGGATCTCCTTGTGGCTTATCTCTTCCTACATCCGGCGCCATTCACCGCTCCAAGGTATCGTCTGCTGCACAAATAGATCACTGCTACATGGTTTAAACTAAAGCAGTCCTGAGAATGCAGATACCATATTATCAGAAATCCCAAACCATTGGGCATGTTTACGCAATGCGTCCAATCCTTGTCCACCAGCGCAGCGGTGGGTCCACTGCTAATTAATGTTGGAGTGCTGATACGCGGCTCTTGAGCTGCTCCAATGCCATTATGGATCAAACGCTACATGGTAAAGGTAAAGTCCCCTGGTGCAAGCACCGAGTCATGACTGGGTCCTAGGGTGATGTCACATCATGATGTTTTCTTGGCAGAATGTATTTGTGGGGTGGTTTGCCGTTGGCTTCCTAATCATCTTTATTGGTCCTGAGAAGTCTCATCAGTCCTTGAGTGAATGGAGCAGAGGTCACGCAGACACGACGCTAGTCCATTCACTTCAATGACAGCACCAAAGTTTGCCAAAGCGCTTAAACTCTATAATCTCTAGCATTGTCAAGTGAATGGATCGCCAGTGCACCTTCACAACCAGCACTACATACACTTGGGAATGATGGGATACCTGTTCTCAGGTCCTACTTCCACCGATCATTAGGTCCTGTGGATAGGAGATAACTTTATCACTTGGCACAATGCCTTTAAGGGTTTTTTCGTGTGAATCCTGTATGTCATATTTCTTCCCTTCTCCTTAAGTTCTTCACAGGTGGGCTTCCTCAGATTCCTCAATCTTTTGGCCTCACATGACTGGAAAAATAGTCCTATCATTGTTAATCTTAATGGAGATCTGACTGGTAAGTGTTTAATGTGATAAATCCCATGTGATTCCTAATTTAAAATGTAGCTCAGCCTTTTGTAGATTTCTTGTAAAAAAATTTTCTTGCATGTACATGACTGCGGGGCGGCCATCTTGCTTGAGCTGTTAAGACTTCTGTCAGAGTTATGCTTTACTGAAGAGCTCATGGACCATAGGAAACTGTAATCTGGCAATGACAATGTGATATTTTAATGAATGGGACTTTTACGGACGTGATGTTAATTATTTTTAGGGTTTTTTTTAATGCAACTGGGAAAAGGGTTTTTTCGTCCGTTGCCTTGGGGGACACTACTTAGACCCTGGAATAGCTACTTCCACTAGGAGGCGGACACTAAGGAAAAATAAAAGTGCTAGCTCCACCTACCAGCTATACTCCACCTGCAGGCACGAAGCTAATCATAGAATGGTAGAGTTGGAAGGGACCTCCAGGGTCATCGGGTCCAACCCCCTGCTCAGTGCAGGATTCACTAAATCATCCCAGACAGATGTCTGTCCAGCCTTTGTTTGAAGACTTGCATTGAAGGAGAACTCGCCACCTCCCGTGGTTACCTGTTCCACTCATTGATCACCCTCACTGTCAAAGTGTTTTCTAATATCTAATCTGTGTTTCCTCCCTTTCAGTTTCATCCCATTGCTTCTAGTCTTTCCTTGTGCAGATAAGAATTGGGCTGATCCCTCTGCACTGTTAAAGCCATTCAGATATTTGTAGACAGCTATTAAGTCTCCTCTCAGCCTTCATTTCTGCAAGCTAAACATTCCCAGATCCTTTAACCATTCCTCATAGGACATGATTTGCAGACCTCTCACCATCTTGGTAACTTTTTTCTGAACTTGCTCCAATTTGTCTGTCTTTTTTAAAGTGGGGTGCCCAGAACTGTATTCCAGATGAGGTCTGACTAAGGAAGAGTAGAGGGGGATAATTACCTCATGTGATTTAGACTCTATGCTTCTCTTAATCAGTTTTAGCTCAGTGTCTGTAGGGGGTAGACCTCTTCAATTTCCCAGTCTTCAACTGTTATCCATCTGGCTTTGGAAAAACCGGGTTGGCACTGGACTCTGTTACCCCACTGAGGAGAGTGAACAGATGGGAGTTTACCAGTCTGTTGTTGGCCTCCGAAGACAAGGTGGTGTGGTCAATGTCAGTTTGACCCTGACCCGCCAAAGGCAGGTAAGCCCAGGAGCACCGGAACTCTCCGACCCACGGCGGAAAGATGAGAATTTTCTCTGCTGGGTAAGTATCGTGTCCGATCACTACCACAATTGCCACTACCACCCCCTTTCTCCTCTTCTCTCTTTGCCTCCCCCATAAGGACCTCGCTGTTGTCCTTTGGGTGGCATGGGGACTTTCCTAGGCAGACAGCCCTATTTACTCCTCCTTGCTGTCCTTTCTCCTTGGGGGCCTGCGGTGGCATTCCTGCTTTTGGCGGGTGGTTTCTATGTTGTCTTATGGCAGTGAGCTCTTGGCTAATTGGAGGACATCTTCTCCTGGGTCCTCCTCCCAGGCGGCACTGCAGTAAAGTTTTGCAAACAGACATTAACTAATGTGTCATTATATACCTGCCCCGGGGAACTGCTCTGGAAAGCCCCATGGTCAAAGCTGTGTCCCTCAATGCAGCAGACGAAGAAACAAGATTTTTGAACTTGTCATAAAATCTCTTTCTTGTCACGTTCCTTGGAGGGCACCCATCCAGTTTAACAATATTTTTTTAGATTTTCTCTCTGGAGATCACATGCTTTTCATAGTGTTTCAGTCTTAAATGTTACCTCTGCTTCCGGACGCTGCGGCAAGCTTTCAGTTGTGTTTAACAGCTGGTAGCTTCTGCATATGAGGTTGGCCCAGCCCCTGAGCATGCGCTATATAATAGCATCTGACATATGCTGCATATGTACGGCCTTTGTCGAGAAAGGGTTAAAAAGACAATGAAAGCTGGCAGGATTTAAGCATAATTTTATGAGTTGTATTCTTCCATTTTCTGTTTTGCCCAGACGCCGACCTCGCTGAGATACAGAATGACTTCATGGCGGCACGTAGTGAACTCCCAGTGATGTTCATCGCTACTCCAAAGGACAGGAAATTATCTGTGTGGACCAAGATGAAGCCGACAGCTCAGGTAAGGAAACAGCCGTCATCCTGTTCTCTCCATGTTGTGTCTGTGAATACTTAAAGGGGTTGTCCCGCGGCAGCAAGTGGGGTTATACACTTCTGTATGGCCATATTAATGCACTTTGTAATATACAAAGCGCAAGCGCGTCTAATGGAAGGAGAAGACAGCGTTAGTCGGCGCCATGGAGACGAGGACGCCAGCACCGGAGGAGGTAAGTGTATAACTTCTGTATGGTTCATATTTAATGCACGATGTATATTACAAAGTGCATTAATATGGCCATACAGAAGTGTATAACCCCACTTGCTGCCGCGGGACAACCCCTTTAAAGTCCACCTCCAGCCAAAAATGGAGCCGTGCCTATGCTTCTGACTGCTGAAATGTTTTCTTTCTAAGTTCATCTGTCATTTATGCCCACAATTATGTATGCAGCTCTGGACTATAATACAGGTCGCACCTTTTGGTCAGTACTTTCTCATCACTGGAAAATGCTCGGCAAAGGGGTAGCTGGGAAGTCCTGAGAGCTAACAGGAAGCCAGCAGAAACAGTGGAGTTCAACTCCTTATCTGACAATAGTATAAGTGATGTAACTCCTGATTAAATACATGCACAACCCCTCCCTAAAAATGGGCCCCAGGGCAAAGAGCTGATCACCCCTGGTCCTGCCCATGGCACCCCTTGCAGTCAGCATCAAGCCATAGTATTGCAAGACATATAAATGGCCGTCCTGTAATAACAGGATGCCACAAGGTCCTCCAGAACAGTAGCCGCTATTACTGGGCAGCTCTAAGTTCTATGTTGTAGAAGGCATATGAATGGTGCCATCTTGGCACAATCCTTTCATGATCAGTAAAGTTACTCAATACCTAGATTTAACCGATGAATTAAATGTCAAAAATAATGTCAGCCTGTGACGCAGCCGACTCGTTCAGTGTAAATGCTTGCAGCGACTGAACGCCGAACAATAATTTGTTCGCTTATACTTCGTCGTTCATTTTTTGCAAACCTAAAAACTGTCTAAGCGGGCAGTCCATCTGCGAAAAACTCCCTGCTTACTGCGAATGGAGGTGCACAGCCGTAATGAGCTCCAGTGTGCTCCGTCACCATTTGCTGAGCGATGAGCGCTCCCATGGAAAAGCACAGGAATGATTATCGCGGGGATGACAGTCGTCTTGTGCAAAAGGGATCTTAGTCAGCAGGCAGGTGTGACCTGTTAGTCACCTTGGCATAACCTCCCCCGTGGGTGTTATTCTTATCAGATCTACAGATATGCCAGTCTGATAACGTCTGGCATGTATTCTTGCCATGGAGGGGATTTTCCATCTATTCTCACGTGTCTTGGTCATATGGTGAGGCGCTCGTGACTCAAATTTCCAGATGTTATTGATGTAAGATGACACCCGGGCATGCCAGATCCTGGTCCCTGCAATCTCTGCCAACATGGCATGGTTGTGAACTAATGTGAGCTCTGAATTTAAGAGGCTTTGAAATGAAGAACTAAGCCAGGGGCAGCAACCAATCTTGGCACGGTGACACTATTTTCTCAAAGGTGTGAACGATTCTGGCTGAGTGTAGAAAATTTACATTAATTAAGCATGTAATAGTTATTGTGAGGATAGCAGGCTTGTACAGGGGAGATTGCTGCCAGGCATACCAACCCTTCCTGTATAGCCCATCGTGTCTGGGCTGGTCGTTGAGTGGTATGACTGAACCCTAATCCAATCTACACAGATGCATAGTCTGATATAGGCATATGTCTAGACAATGAAGGAGTACTGTGATATAACAGAGGCTGTCATCAGTGACGAAGTTTCGCTGCATTACAGTATGGGATGGTGCTATGTTTCACCACAATTCTTATCAGCTAATGCCCCATTCACACGGGATGACACCCGGCGGAATGACTGCACAAGTGCTGACGTCACCGCTAGAGCTTGACTTTATCTTCAGGATAGGTCATTAGTAGTTAATTGATCAGTGGAGATCCATCGCTTGGGATCCCCGCCAATCAGCATAATATGTTAGGCTGAAGTGAGACAATGTGCATCTCGAGACCGCGGGTCCCAGGTGAGTTCTGCGGCCTCTTGTGAAACGTGTGACATCATGATCATTGGTCACATGGCCTGAGAACAGCTCAGTCACTTTCAAGCTGAGTTTGAGCTGTAATACCAGGCACTATCACTATACAACCCACGGCGCTGTACCTGGTATAGACTGAAGTGACAGCAGTGCCTGTGTTGCTTCAATCAGCTGATTGGCAGGGATCCTGAACGATGGACCCCCTGATGATTAACTAACTATTGATGACCTAACCCAAGGACACATCATCAATAGTGCTGTCCTGGAAAACCCCTTTATGCGTCGACGTCACTGGCTTCTTAAGGCCCATTTACACTGAAAGATGATCTCTCAAAAATCGCTCAAACGACAATTTGAGTGACAGTTTTGAGCAATTATCTTTGCATAAACTTTTAAGTAGCTAATTAGCTACTGAAGAGTTAAATGAAGGCGGAGCGGGATACCGCTGACAGCTCTGAGAACAGCAGCTGCTTTCTATATGTAAACAACTGCTTTGTTCTCGGAGATTTCAGCTGTAGCCCTCTGAGCTGATAGCACCGCGAATGGCAGGAACTGCTTTGTTCTCAGAGCTATCGCCCAGAGCTCCGTGCGGGATACCAGCTGAAAGAATGCTATCATCTAGTATCTGGCTGAGAACGCAGCGCGCGGCGCTGATAAGGCTCATCACTGACTTTTAGCTTGCTAGAAATCAGCGATTAACGAATAGCGCATGAACAGTGCACAATGGCCGCCCGTTTAGACACAACGATATCGCTCAATCTATGCTCTAATGAATACTGTCTTTTGTTTTTTTTTTTTTCTGTCTGTCCCCCTGTTCCCACTTGGTTCCTTACCTTGTGGCTGGTTAGAATTTTTCTTTTCAGTGTAAAATTGGGCTAAGATTTGCTAGTAATAGGCTCCATAGTCGAGAGTCGGAGGAGTGTGAAAGTCAGTGCATTGTAAGACGCTTATGTACTATTAATGTAAAACAGCTTGGAATGCATTATGTATCTTGCTCTCTGTCCCAATAAAAACTTTTTGTGAATGAAAACAAGTACCCAGCTTGGTTTGAGGTAATAAATAAAATTACCTCAAAGCGTTGCTGAAAAAGTTGGCGCTGTACAAATAACAAGATTTATTTATTTTTTATTTATTGGTTAATGACTGCTAGCAGAGAACTAGAAAATGGGGAAGAATTGAATAGCAAAGTTAAGTAGAGCGTTGCACAACTTTTACCACCTCTATTTGCTGCGCATGACCGAACTTCTATGAGTCCCGTGTGGTGCAGAGTGCTAAGGCAACTGAAATGCAGTCCTAAGCTCTCACTCATGACCTGAAGGTTGCGAGTTCAATCACCGTATGGTTCAGGTAGCCGGCTCTAGGTTGAGTCAGCCTTCCATCCTTCCAAGGTCGGTAAAATGAGTACCAAGCTTGGTGAGAGGTAATTAAACAAATTACCTGAAAGCGCTGCGGAATAAGTTGGCACTATAAAAATATAAAGATTTTGTGTTTTGTTTTTTTTGTTCTACACTTCATCACTGTTAACCCACATTGTCACGTCAGGGAAGGAAAGTCAGAACTACACTGAGCATTGACAGTGTTTAAAGGGGTTGTGCTACCAAAAATATTTACTACCTATCCACAGAATGTTTGATTGCTCGGACCACCAGGAGCTGTGCCCCCTCAAGTTTCCTGGGAGAATTGAGTGGCCGTACACCATATAGTTGTGGTCACATATGCGCACTGCTACTCCCCAGAAAACTTGGGAGGGGGGGGGGGGGGTGTTGTGATTTCTGGGAACTCCAGCAGTCAGACCAAACATTTTTCACCTATCCTGAGGACAGGACATCTCAACACGACAGCTGCACCCCATTGCTGGCCATAAAGCTTACGTAATTGAGGTTCACAGTCTTAGCGGATTAATATGTTGCGTTGCCTTAAAGGGCTATTCTGAAGACTGGACATTTTTTTTCAAGTTTTCACCCATTTACTGGCTAGGTGAAAACTGATAGATTGATGGGGGAACGACCGCTGGGACTCCCACTAATCCCAAGAAAAGGGGTCCCATTTCTATATTCCACCTCACTTCCAGGTGACTTCTCCCAACCGCAGTGACATCAGATTGAATGGATCTGCTTATGTATGGCCTCCGCTCCATTTATTTTAGTGGGGCTGATGGAAACGGACAAGCGCTTTGTACTTGGCTCTCTTGATAGTCCATGGAGCAACAGTGCGCCCGTGCAACCACCGCTTCATTCAATGGGGAAATGGGATCTCTGTTCTCAGAATCAGTGGGGGTCCCAGCAGTCGGACCCCCACAATCTATGAGTTTTCATCTATCCAGTGGATGGATGAAAACTCAAAAAAAGGCCAGTCTCCGCAACACCCTTTTAAATGCGGGATCTTTATACTGTTGGACGTAGATGAGCCATCGTTGTATTACAGGACATGCAAGTTGCAGTATAACACAGTCCTTGTGTATTGTTTGGCGCTGTGTATATAAGCCGTGTACATCTTTTGCAGATCTTGCAGCGTCTCATCATCCTCGCCTCAGAGTCTCTGATCACCCTGGAGAAGCAGCTGATGCAGCCATCTGAGAGCAGCGATATTAAGGTGAGTGCAACTTCTGGACAATAGGATTTCTCCATGTCCAGCAGTGGATTAAAGTGGTTGTCCCACTTCTAAGATTGAGGACCTATGAGCAGGATAGGTCATGAGTAGCTGATCAGCGGTGAACTATCGCCCAGGACCCCCATTGATAAACTGATCGCCAGGGCCGTCATTGTAATGTTTGAAGACTGTTTGTTGCTGGACGCAGGCGGCTTCGTACATTATGCAATGGTTTGGTGTGGTACTGCAGTGAATGGGAATCAGTCTGCAGTACCATACCAGGCCACTGTGCCATGTACAAAGCTACCTGCTTCCAGCAACAAAGCGTCTTCAAATATACATTAGGGGACAATACATGGATCTTTCCCATGATCTGTTTATACCTAGGACTGCGACAGTAACGAGGGCATCCGCTACGTCATGAAGAAACCCGGTTTCATCACCAACACAGAAGAGGGTTCTTTACTGTAAGAGCAGTGAGACTTTGGAACTCTCTGTCTGAGGACGTGGTGATGGCAGAATCCATAGAGGAGTTTAAGAGGGGACTAGATGACTTTCTAGAGTGCTATGATATTACAGGTTATAGACACTAGGTGACGATCGGGATTGTTGATCTGAAACGTTTATCCAGGGATTACTCTGGCTGCCATTATGGAGTCAGGAAGGAATTTTTTTCTCCAAATGAGCTAAATTGGCTTGTTGTTATTTTCTTTCTTGCCTTCCTCTGGACCAACAAGAGGGGGGGGTGGGGGGTGGTTTGAAACAAGCTGAACTGGATGCACATTGTCTTCATTCAGCCTAACATACTATGTTACTATATATTAGAATGACAGCCCTGGCAATCAGTTTATCAAGGGAGTCCTGGGCGGCATTTCATCTTTAGAACACTGGTCTGGGGGAACAGCTGATCAGCGGGGATAGATCATCAATCTTAGAAGTTGGAAAACCCCTTTTAAATTAACTTTATAAGTAATAGTAATGGCTTGCCCATTGTCCTTTGAAAAGGAACCTTCAATATGAGAAGGATTTGGGAGAAAATAATGTATATACATACAGTTCTACTGCTGGCGGTTGCATTTACAGCTCTGGATAGTGGTGATCTCACGTGATTGCAGCAACCAATTAACCACCATGGTCACACGACTTCATTGCTTCACTAAGAAAATACTGAGGTTACGCATAAATTGTGGAGATGTTATCATGGAGCTCTAACCTTTAAGGAGTTGTCCCACGAAAACATAGGATAGAAAATAACTCGCTGATTGTTGATGGTCCGATCTCTGGGATGCCTACCGATCCCACCAACTGGGGGCCTGGAGCGTCTCACAGTGAAGGCAGTGGCACATTCTCTTCATTTCCGTGGGGCTGCTGGAGATGGCCAAGTGCTTGAACTCTGCTAATTCCGACAGGCCCATTGAAATGCATGGTGGGGCAGTATGCATATGCAAACGTTGCTGCCTTCATCGCAGGATGCTTTGGACCCTCTGAGTCCAAGCACTCCACTATCTCAGGCAATCCCATTGAAATGAGTGGAACAGCATTATGCATGTCTGACCATCACTACCTTTGTTGCAGTATGCCCTGGTCCTCCTGGAGTATCGGGATCAGTAGGGGTCTCACCACTCAAACCAGTCGGCAGGTTATCTCCTATTTTGTGGATAGGGGATAGATTGTTTTAGCTAAAGGTAACCCTGTAAGATCCTATCAACCCTGTAAAATAAGAGTACGGGCTGCAGAGTCCGGGGAAGTGATTTGTATACTCGCTGTCTCCCTGTTCCCTCACTGTCTGTCCCTCGAAGCCAATGCTGGGTCTATAGAGACGGCTGCTTTCTTCATTTCATGTGTGTGCACACCCTGACTGTAATGAGAGGCCAGTATGTGCGCACGCAATGAAGACAGAAGTCCGCTCAGTGGACCGAGTGGTGGCTTTGCAGTTAACATTGAGGAAACAAGAAGGCAGTTGAGTATATTAATTACTCCCTCGGACTTGGTGCCCCCTGTCCTATTAGGCAAGTTCCAATTCCCATTTGCTGCACCTAATTAACAGATACTACTGGAGATAAAAAAAAAGAATCGATTTTCTGATTAATCTGTGTTGCTGCATTGCCATACCTTGTTTTCTCCAGCAGGGGGGTCTGTGGCTACACAACCTCAATTAGGAAGATTCAGATGTGTTCTGGCCGCTGTAACATCTCACATCACATATACTTCTTAGCTCTGGTTACTCGCATGCAGGGGACGCCTAATATTTTAGGATCAGTTATAAGTACAATGTACACAGTAGATGGATTTATAATAATGTCACATGTGAAGAAAATGGATATTGAACTTTGTAACAGTTTAAGTTTGCATTTGCCCAAAAAAGAATATAAAAAACAATTACATATATGAGCAATATGCTGATAAGCTGATGTAGCATATGTACGAGTATCGGTCATCAAGACTCCATAGTTTGGGTTGCCATGGAGTTAGTACGTTCCCCATGTGGTCACATACGTCCTTTGGTAATGTGCTTGCAGTAATGGGGATCAGTTTCTGCCTTATCGTCTGTGACCGACATAAATCAAGCCTGGACAAATCTAGTCTAGATCTAGAAACCAGCAATGATATGCCGTAGGTGTACCACAGAACACTCCTTTTTTTTTTTTCTTTTCAGGAATGTCCAAAAAAATTACTAACCCCAAGAATGGAGTTGAGAAGTCGACGTTGAGATATTTGCTTTCTCTTTCATATCAAACCCATGATGCATCAGCAAAGCATTACATGAGTAATTAGAGGCTGTAGTCATTACATTTTGCATCCGCCTAAATAAGCCACAGGCAATAAGTATACAGTCGGGAGGTTGAGCTGTGATCTCTTCTATTATAACTGTGTGATCATCCTTAGTAACTGTGATAGGAGTATCTGCGCTCCCTCTAAGCAGTTTCTGTGCTAGTGTGCATGTAATAGCATCACACAGAAGTTATGCTAACTGAGAGACTGATTAGAAACTGAACACATTGACCCAAGTAGATCTGAGTTGGTCAGAATGAGATCACATGACTATCTGAGGAGAAGGACTCCAAGAGTTTCAGATAGACCAAAGTAACATTAGCCCACTTATATATAGTGGGAGGATAGCTACATAATGAATGAATAGAACATTTAACTGGAGTGACCCTCTAAAGCAGGGGGCCCCAACTCCAGTCCTCCTGGACCCCCAACAGGTCATGTTTTCAGGATATCCTATAGTAAGAACACCTGTGCAATGTCTGAAGCATCGACAATAATGACAGCTGTGCAACACTGAGGAAATCCTGAAAACATGACCTGTTGGCGGTCCCTGAGGACTGGAGTTGGGGAACACTGCTCTAAAGTATAAGCACAATAACTTAGTTTATGGAGCTTACAGTTGATGACCGGTTCCCCTTAAATGTGTGCATTCTCTGCTCAGCAGGGACGGTCTGTAACTGCTTCTGCAGATAGTGATGATGTGGTTAGTGCCAGAATCCAGCTCCATGCATTCAGCAAAAGGTGGAAATATCCAGCCACTGAATCCATGAAGGTTCGGGAGCAAAAGACTGCCGTCAGGGCTGTTGCCGTTGCTTCATGGTAAGCAGGATTTGTCAAGCCATGGAATAGCACTTATACACTAGAATATGTTTATACCCAGGACTGCAACGGTAACGAGAGGGCATCCTCTACGTCTAGAAGAAAGCAAGTTTTATCATCAACATAGAAGGGGGTTCTTTACTGTAAGAGCAGTGAGACTGTGGAACTCTCTGTCTGAGGATGTGGTGATGGCATAATGTATAGAGGAGTTTAAGAGGGGACTAGATGTCATTTTAGAGTGCTATGATATTACAGGATATAGACACTAGGTGAGGAGTGCGGATGTTGATCCAGGGATTACTTTGGCTGCCATTATGGAGTCCGGAAGGATTTTGTTTTCCTCCATATGAGCTAAATTGGCTTGTTGTTTTTTTTTTTTTACTTTTCTGGACCAACAGGAAGGACGTGGGGGGGGGGGGGGGGGGTTGAAACAGTCTGAACTAGATGGACATTGCCTTCATTTAGCCTAATATACTATGTTACTATGTAATATACTGGGGTTTACCTTGAAGGGGTTTTCCAGCCAAAATACTACTGATGACCTATCATCAGGATAGATCATCAATAGCTGATTGGTTAGAGTCCGCCACTCGGGACCCTGGCTAATCAGCAGCTTGGGCACTTGCAGTCAGCATCACAATACACGGAGGTCTGAGCGACAGCCACTATTCTGACCCTTGTCTAGTGGGGGTGCTTGTAACTGATTGTGACTAATGTTTATTTCAGTTAGGGCTGTGCCTGCAGTTACAAGTGCTGGCCACTACACAGCATGGAGTAGCAGCTTTAGCGTTGATCCCTCTGTATTGCTGTGCTGGCAGCCAGCAGCTGATCAGTCAAGTTCCTAAGTGTCGGACTCCAGTCGATGACCTATCCTGAGGAAAAACTGGAAAAAAACATTAATTACTGTATTAATTACACTGTAGGAGATACAGAAGCCTCAATCTTTCCAGTGATCATGTAAGTTGTTCTTGCTGAAGTAGCAGGAAGAGGAGAATGTAGTTCAGTATGTCTTAAGGAGAAACAAGGAGAAAAGTGGGGCAGTAAGAAATAAAGAGCCTTCCAGAGAGTAGGTGCAGCTCTAGAGAAGAATAGCATGACATTATGATGAAAAATGTACTTTGCTGCCATAGTAGAGAGCATTGACGGGGTATCTAAGTAGACTACAGTAGATTGGACTTTATTTTTTCTTTAGTTGCAGTTTGAAAGAGCAGATACCGAAAGTCATCTGGCAGTGTAATAGTGACTGCCAGGATTTTACAATTAGCCCTTGATGAGAATTTTAATCTGTGACAAGGTTTGATGCAAGGCCAGATCAATTAAGACAGAAAGAATGCCTAGTGAAACCTTTTAAAGAAGACTCTAAGAGATTGATCGATGGAAAGGTATAGTGATTTACCCCGAGGGTGAATATGGTGAACCTCACCCATCACTTTAAGCTTTCGTGCATATGGGATAATCCCATGCGGTGCGGCTGGTACTGAAGCTTCTGTTTGTTCTAATTACATTAGCTCTAATTAGCCATGAAAGTATGAAGAACAGGGGCTTTATAGCTTTCATCCATGCTATGGGAGGAGCAGGTGATGGAGAAGTTTAGTTGAAGGATGTAGCATCACGGAGGCTTTCAGGGCACTGTGTGTTATAGCCCTACTTCTTAAAGGAACCAAGAGAAAAGAAAACTAACGGAGGAGCGCTCATTAGAATACCCAAAACAAGAAGCTCAGTATTTGTATATATGGGTACATAATTAACGTGAGGTACTCACATAGTGTGGTAAAATCATAAATAACTGAACCCTAAACCCGTATTCAGTTATGCACAGTAGTCCCAAATTAGGTATACTACAGTTATACTGAATGGCGAGATTTGCTTTAATTGAATGCATAAAGTCCAATGCGTTTCGGGGTGTAAAGGTCCCCCTTCCTCAAGAGATTGAGTAATACATGTGCCAATTTACATAAATAATGGAGACAAATTCCAAACTTCCCGTCAAAATCCAGCGTCCCCTTGGGAGGAGATCTCCATTGGAGGCCCCGCTAACATCTGCAATCACATCTGATGATGTAATACAGGAAGAGGAAGTTGCATGCGCTTCCAATGTGGAATGCAAACCTTATAATCTCCATCCCCATGGGTCCGATCGTGACAGAGCACAAGAACCCGAAGTCATCCAGGCAGAAGTGGACCAACCTAGAACTCAAGCCCATGGGAAAACAGGGAAACGGGAGCCACTGGGCCGGAAGTAAACTGCGCCTCGTTCTGTGATGCAAGTCTAGGACTATAGCCAGAAGTCCTGCCCCCAAGGACATTAATAGAACGCAAATATGAAGCAACCAATAAAATAAATTATATTTTAAAAGATATATCTAAGCGGGTATTAGTTATATAGAAAATATTTCAATATATAATATAATTAAAATAGATGAAAAAAAACAATGGTTAAGATTTACTATGTGAAAACAAAACGGGATACACATGTCAGTACTAGTATCATACACATATATGGCATTATGTAAGATTCCAATACTACTATTGTAATACAAACCTCCCCTATAATATTATGTAGAACTGATTTCACATAACGGAATATTCCCATAAAAAAATATTCACATGGAAAAATGTATATTCGTGTAGAAATATATATATACAATAAAATATGTACAGAGTCCCATTATTAAAAAAAAAACTACCATAATTGATTAACAAATGGTGAATGTATGCTCCTCTGGGAAATTTGTACAAATGGAAAAGTGACCCAACGCCTCTTCCATTTTCATGAATTTCGCAGAGGAACATGCATTGCCTTATAAGTCTCCTCACTAGCTGCTCTCCCTAAGGAGAAACCATACCCTTCCTGACCCATGTATATAGGCCTCTCACCCAGCCGAGACCGCAACCTACTGCACACTGATAAGGAGCAAAAAACCCCAAACAGTCTGTCTGTACATGGTTGTCCTTTCCTACTAAAGAAAATTCTGGCTTTGCCATGTAGTCCCAGTTATTGTTACAAGGCCCGTTAAAAGGTCTGACATTTACAGGAATGCTGCTTTCCAATAGGTGGCGCTGTAAATAAAACAAAATCTTATGTGTATAGCGCCAACTTATTCCGCGGTGCTTTCAGATAATTTATTTATTACCCCCACAGCAAGCTGGGTACTCATTTTACCGACCTTGGAAGGATGGGAGGCTGAGTCAACCTTGAGTTGCCTACCTGAACCATGCGGGAATTGAACTTGAAACCTTCAGGTCGTGAGCGGGAGCTTATGACTGCATTTCTGCTGCACTCTGCACTACATGAGGCTACTAAAGGCTGTAGAGGCATCGTTCCATCTTCATATTTGCATAAATTTCCCAGAGGAACCTGCATAGCCTTATAAGTCCCCTCACACCTCTTTAAGGAGAAAGTACACTCTTCCTGACCTTCTGACACTTTCTCACAGCCCTTGCTTATCTTGTGGTCCTCTGAAGCAATAAAATCTGATCCAGGGGGCCATATTATCAAACAGTTGTGCAACCCCTGGTCTAGGGCTATGAAGTACGGGTCCTTTCCACTAGATATGGTGCATCGACTCAACCACTAAAATGATGGGATGATGTCTCGTGGTACATTTTTACTAACTTCTTGCATCTTCCTAGGCTTCCTTAACTTGATATCTTTCTTATCCTAACCCATCCTTCTCTTTCTCCGCGTGGTTACTTACCAGGGATTGCAGGGTGGAGTAGACGTTATACACTTATTACTTCCTCCGAGGCACGCTGTCATTTTAATTACTATTTTGAATTTCTAACATCTGCAGTAGCATTTCCAACCAACTTCTTGGCTTTTGGAGAGCTGCTACTCTTGGGGCGCAGGATAAACAAGGTTTCAGATTTTGGATCCACCTTGTTTTTTGCATTTGATACAATGTACAGGGGTGACGGTGACATTCCTTAACCGTTGGTGTAACATCTGCGGAGAGATACTTTATTACATGGAGAACCTGTTTGTAGAGAAGGTTTCTGTTTACTCTGAATTCTCGTTAATGGATCCTGTCTCCTTTTTTTTTTAACCCTTTCCTTCTGCCTTCATTGCATTCTGCAGAGAACTGATGCAGCTTTGGAGTACATCCGCAATCACCAAACACCAGAATGTGGAACTCTGTATAAGATTTAAAGAGTAACTGCATTTTGTAAAAACTTTTAACATGACAGAGGAATATGTCAAAAGTTTCGATCAGTTGGGTGTGGGTGCTGAGACCCCCACTGATCGTAGAAATAAAGGGAAGCAGCGCTCACTCCAACATTGTGCCACTTCCGCTGTCTTCGCTTGCTTTCGGCTCTGCTTGGTAGCTAAAGACAGATGCATAAACTTCTATAGACATCTGTGCGTCCATCTTCAGCAGCAATGACAGCTGAAGGGGTACAACACTCAGGTGAGTTCTGCAACCCTTTATTTCAGGAATTGACAGGGGTCTCAGCACCCGGACCCCACTGATTAAAGCTTGACAGCTTGTTCTGACATGTCAAAAGTTTTTTAAAACTGCAGTTACTCTTTCTAAAAATCCCAAACTTTCATGGTCAGTCATATATATCCATAAAGGACATGTGACAACAGTGACTATCTGCATAGAAATATTAGAGTCCTCTGCCTAACACCCTCCTTAGTGGATTTTTCACCCCTGCAGTATGGTCGCACATCCCCATTATTCTTTGCAGTAGCCTGGTGTTCATTGCAATTACAATACAATTTTGAGAAAATTACAGGCAAACTGTAAGGGCCCTTTTACATGAGAAGACCTGTCGGGTGTAGATGCTGGACAGGTTGTCCCAGCGATAATCATTTTTGTGCTAATACACAGGAACAGTCCTTGCTAGAGGATGGAGGCAGAGCGGGCATTGCCCATTCACAGTACACGGGCAGTCATTTAGAAATGAACAACTGCCTGTTTACACGAGCCGATCCATCGTTCAGTTTTATGCGTGCATGAACTGAACGATATGCAAATAAGGGAGATGAACAATTCCCCTGCTGCGCCATCTATTATCAATGTCCGACCCTTTTATATAGATTTTATAACAATGATTGGCAACTAAAAACCAAGCCAGAATCCATACACAGACAGCTGTTTTGGGGTTCTTTCCCCTCATCCGTGTGCAGTAGAATTCTGGCATGGCTACTGAGCTGCTCCAACATACTCCATGGTGGACATCTCTGCCCACTACATAAGGAATGGCTTCAGCTTCTTGCAAATTTAGAGAGATCAATATTATACAAATTCCTTGAATGATAAGCCTGCCCTGAATTGACAGTCTTTGGCATTCTAGCATGGTGGTTACAGATTGGTGCAGTGCAGCCCTCCACCTTGTGGCATCGCTCCTCCTCTGTATCGATATTGCTACCTGAAGGTCACATACAGTAACTTTGCCCAGGATAGCATTATGCCTCCATTCTTTTTCCCTGCAATCTGTGCCAATCCCACCATGTTTATTGTGAATGCCCGGCTTGCCAGCGTCACACCTGTAGTGCAGTCATGGATTGCACAACCCCCGGATCCCACTGTTTATACTGGATTGTGCCTGAGCTCAGAATACAGTATCGTTTTGTCATTGCAGAGCTTGCACAATTCGGCAAGGTGAATGTTAATATGTGTGTGTGTGTCCTGATCAGGTAGGTAAAAGCTAACACTGAGCAAGGCTCCTGCATACACCACCAGTATGTAAGAGAATGCGGGCAGCTAGGGCTGTGTACATGAATGAGACGTGTGGAAGGCTGCAGTGTCTGCGATATGCCCACGTGTGTGATATGTACTGTATATTGTCTGGCTGTAGATGAAAAAACAGACGTGAGTGTAACTGTCATAAATATATCATTAATGCTATAATGTGCAATCAATTCACTAAGAAGATACATTGCTCTGATCTATGAGGAACTGATGGAACATAGGAGGGTATAGAGCACTGTAGGAAGGACTAAAGATTATACTTTCCCTTTAGGCTGGGCTCACACTGGGTGGATTCCGGGCAGAAATCTGCTGCTTCAGAAGCCGCGGCACTTAGCCTCGGGTTTTAAAGCAGCCTGGCCGCTCGCTTTTCCGTTGTGGCCGGCGCTTCCATAGAGGAAAGCGTGGCCACAGCGAAAGAAAAAAAAATGAACATTCTGCGGCCGGCTTTGTTGCAGCAGATCTGCAGTCCCGTGTGGTTGAGATTTCTGAGAAACCTCGTCCACATGGCTGGCTAATCCTGGGATTAGTGGCCGCGGCGAAATTCCGGAGGGAATTTCCGGGGCAAATCTGCCCAGTGTGAACCCAGCCTTAAAGGGAGTAAACACATATGTTTGATATGCTTTACAGCAACCACATGCACAGTAGCAACAGGTAGGCTGGAGATGTTCATTGACTTCTTTGGGAGAGTGTTGTGGGCATGCTCTGTCACCTCTACCGGGAGGGGGAGGAGATGAACATCACCTATTGTGAATGGTGGATCCTATATTATCTATATAGATGTGTCATCTTTTATTGTAGTCCTACCTGTGATGAGAAAAAGAGTACAGAATAGGAGGAATTGGGTTAAGCAGCAGCACATGTGTAAAAGAATTATGTATACTAATAGATCATAGACTGAACATGAGTCAACAATGTGATGCAGCAGCCAAAAAGGCAAACAATTCTGGGATGTATTAAGAGAAGCATAGAGTCTAGATCACATGAGGTAATTATGCCCCTCTACTCCTCCTTAGTCAGACCTCATCTGGAAAACTGTATCCAGTTCTGGGCACCCCACTTTAAAAAAGACAGAGACAAACTGGAGCAAGTTCAGAGAAGAGTTAGCAAGATGGTGAGCGGTCTGCAAATCATGTCCTATGAGGAACGGGTAAAGGATCTGGGAATGTTTAGCTTGCAAAAAGGAAGGCTGAGAGGAGACTTAATAGGGACCTACAAATATCTGAAGGGCTGTCACAGTGCAGAGGGATCAGCCCTATTCTCATTTGTACAAGGAAAGACTACAAGCAATGGGATGAAACTAAAAAGGGAGGAAACACAAATTAGATATTGGAAAAAACTTTCTGACAGTGAGGGTGATCAATGAGTGGAACAGGTTGCCATGGGAGGTGGTGAGTTCTCCTTCAATGGAAGTGTTCAAACAAAGGCTGGACAGACATCTGTCTGGGATGATTTAGTGAATCCTGCACTGAGCAGGGGGTTGGACCCGATGACCCTGGAGGTCCCTTCCAACTCTACCAGTCTATGATGATAATGAGATGACTGCTGAAAAGTGACCTCCACAAAAAAGGCAGCATCAGTCTCCTGTGGCTCAATGGCCAGGGGAAAAGCTGCAACATTTCAGAGTTTTGTTTTTTTTAAATATATACACTACACACAAAAACGTCTTTATATATATATATATATATATATATATATATATATATATATATATATATATATATATATATATATATATATATAAATTTTTTTTCTTCATTCATACTTGAGTTCTAAAAAAAACCTTGCAGAGTAGTAGATAGGCACCAAAATCCACGTCAAAATCTTCACCATTTGATGTGGATTTTGATTGATCTGCAGTCAATTTCAATCACTTAAAATGAAAATGTGAAACTAGCTGCGGATCTGTGTCAATGTCCGCATCAAAAGGTGCAGATTTTAGTGCTCATCCACATCAAAATCCGCTACATGTGAATGTACCCTTAAATGAGGACACTCTGTAGAGTAATTTGGGTTTTTGATGCATTTATGACCGTAAGTGGCTTTTCTTTTTGTCTCTTGCACAGATGATTTTCCGGCCTCCCCTGGACCTCTATGACGTTCTCATCCACCTGGACTGCAAACACATCCCCCGGCACAGGGAAGCTGTGGATCCACCAATCAAGTCCTTTATCCGAGGGCTTCTGGAGGTGGACATTAAGAATAAAGACCCCCGCTTTCCTGTTGTTGACTATGATCCTGTCCAGTTATACTTGAGTGAACTCAGGGTGAGGAGATGTTTACTGCCCGCTAGATTCTCTGCTGCAAATGAAGGATCCAACCGGTTATATGTATAAGTTAACCTTTTCACTGCCAATTTCAGGCTTTGCAGAGTTGATTCATGTCATTTATGCCTAGCTTTACACTTCATATTTACCAGGACTAAACATAGATGCATAGAAAATTGATGGCAGAAAAAAAAAACACATGGTCCATCTAGTCTGCCCTTAAACTCTTTGGATAGATCCATGCTTATCCCAAGCTAATACTTGTCTCTCCCCACTTGTACCCCACCGGTGGCTCCAGGTCTGTTTAAAGGCTGCAGTCAGCCTGTGACATCCTGTAAACCTGCTGCTGCAGCCAATGTCGGCACTCAGCGATCATCGCTGCAACATTGGCTGCAGCAGCTTGTTTGGAGACAGCACAGGCTGACTGTAGCCTGTAATGATGATGTCAGCAGGGAGAACCAGAGCTGCCGACAGGGGACAAGTGGGGAGAGGCGAGTATCAGCTGCTTTATTTTACAGCAAGGGGGCGCCATTAGGATGCCTTTTACATAACTCGGGCAACCTCCTTTTAAGTGATTTGTTCCAACAATCACTGTTCTTGTGCTTTCACACAGCAGTGATAATCAATCACTGAATGGGCACACCAGAGCCCACTTCTGCCACCTGCCACCATTCAGAGTAAGCAGGCAGTCATTCATAGATGGACTACCTGTTTATACCTGCATAAACTGAATGACCAACAACAACCAAACAAATTATCGTTCACCATTCAGTAGTTGGCCATGTTTACACTGAACTGTTATCATTCAGTATCACATGTAAAAGGGCCCTTAGACTGCAGCATCCATACACAGTGATATGTAGAAGCTGCAGAAGACAAATGGTGCACACCTTTTTTTTAACAAAACCCTATATCAAAAATGATTGTAAACCCAAAATACTGTGAAAAATATTGCCCTCCCAAAGGTGTCCGCCGCCTCTAAAGGTCGGATTTTAAGCTTCAACTGGCACAAGAGATTTTTTAGTCTCTTTAGCTTATAATTTAGTGATGTGTGCATGTTGGCATTGGCATGAGTGGCATGTATAAATGATGAACATCTTGTACTGTTATTCCTAAGAGGTGTTGTACGTCTTGGGCTCTATTTGGGACTTTCAGCAACAAACCTAAATTTTTAATATTTTTTTACAAAATGTTACGCTTCAGTACAAAATTGCATGAAGGTGCACATAAGTGTTCTGTACTGGGTGGCATTTTCTAAATATTACCAGCTGCCTTCTTACAGAAAATATGTGTGCATGGGGGTTTAAGATGTTTCTGTTGTATAATTCTGTGGGTTTTTTTTGTATGTTAAGTGTAAAATTTGTACTTTGCTCTAAAACCCCTGAAAGTGAAAGGATTAACAAGTTAGTAAATACAAGTCCTTTTATCATCTTTATGCCACTGTTTCTGGGAGAGAGAAATGCAGGCAAGATCATTTGCATTACAGCTGCTACAAAGGAAGGTAACCGGCTTTTCAGACTACAGAGAGACAATATCCGACAGTAAACGCTCTATGGTGATAAGTCTTGTACAAGCTGGTAGCCTCTATTAAGCCTGGTTTAAACACAACGATTATCTCTCAAAAGATGTCTTTTAAGCAATAATCGTTGTGTGCATTTAACCCCTTGAGTGGCACGCCCGGAAATTTTCCGGGACGAGCTCCACTGCTCATAGTGACATAGCCCGGAAGATTTCCGGGCTATGTATCACTATGGGAGCTGCAGAGCACAATGCCACAAGCTGTGACAGTGTGCTCTGCCTGCACAGACCCACACAGAGCAGTGCAGGACTTTGAAAAACCAGCAGAAGATATTGCCGACATGTCGGCAATCTCCTGCTTTGTTTACAGGTTGCCATAGAGACCATCGGCTTGTCAGAAGCAAGCCGATGGTCTCTGTGACAGGGAGAGCTTGGTGCTTGGCTATCAGAGGACAGCTAGGTACCTGCTCTTACAGCAGAGATCAGAGAAAACCTCCGATCTCTGCTGTGTTAACCCTTTACATGCTGCAGTCTATGTGACTGCAGCATGTAAAGGGCTGTCACTGCAGCATGTAAAGGGCTGTCACCATCGGACCCCCGGAATGTGATCAGGGGTCCTGATGGGTCCCTGTGGAAGTCCCCTAAAGGGACAAAAAAAAAAAAAAAAAGTTAAAAAATTATTAAAAAAAAAAAATTATAAAAACACTTGTCTCCCTTTACTTTGTAAAAAATCAAAAATACAATCACACATGTGGTATCCGTGCGTCGTAATGACCCAGAGAAGGAAGTTAATACATTATTTAACCCCTTAATGACATGGCCCCTTTTTTCCTTTTTTCCCCATTTTTTTTTCCTCCCTCCTGTTTAAAAAATCACAACTTGTCCCGCAAAAAACAAGCCCTTATATGGCCATGTCAATGGAAAAATGAAAAAGTTATGGCTCTTGAGACGCAACTGCAAAATTAGTTGAAATTCAATGATTAGACCATTTTAAAAAACCTGCCCTGGTGGGCACGACAGGGTGGTAGGAAACCCGCCACTCAAGGGGTTAAAAGGCAAGTTTGATTGACAGTTTTGAGCGATCACTTTGCGCTCCGAGCGGGGTATGCAGAAGACAAGCGGGGCTGCTTGTCTTCTGTATCCAGGTGTTCTCTTCTTGGAGCGCCCAGCTGTTATACAGCTGAGCACTCCGAGCAGGGTATGCAGAACACAGCTGGAGCGCTGTGTTCTTCATACCCCGGCTATCTTCACGGAGCACTCAGCTGGTATATAGCTGTGTGCTCTATGCGGAGTATGAAGAACACAGCTGGACTGCTCTGTTCTTCATACCCCGGCTATGTTAACGGAGCAGGATACAGCTGAAACAATAGTATCAGCTGTATCCTGCTGTGAATCCCTGATCAGGCTGATCGTTGTCTTCCAGCATGCTGAAAGACAACGATGAGTGACGGCTCAAGGCTCATTTGCACAAACAGATGATCGCTCAAAGATCGCTCAAACTACAGTTTGAGTGACAGCTTTGAGCGATCATTTTGCATAAACTATTAAGTAGCTACTCAGCTACTGAAGCACTAATTAAGTGGGCAAATGAAGCCTTAGCTGAATGTAGTTAAAAGAACCCTTTGTTCTTCATGGGGAAACAATGCTATCAGCACTCCCTATAGAGAACTGCTGATAAGAGTGAATGATGATTTTTGGGTCAGACTGAATGTTATGATCAGCTTGCAGTGCCCAAAAAACGCGCGATGGGCGCTTGTTTAGACGTGCCGATTATCACTAAAACGATCGCCAATTAGTGATTTTTTTTTATTTTTTTTAAGCGATCATTGGCTGGTGTAAATGGGCCTTTAACGAAAACTGCACGTTGTCAGTGCAGTTAAACACAACGATTGTCACTCAAATGATGGCTTTTGAGCGAATTTTGAGCAATAATCATTGCGTCTAAACCAGGCTTTAGTCGTCACCCAGCTTTCCCAGCACATAGCTAAGAGATTTCAAAATTACATTTTTGGAGGATTTCTGAAATGGAAAAAAAATTATATGGATAGGGAATAGGTAAAATAAATAAAGAGCCACTGTCCCTGCCTTAAATAGCCCCCTGATCTGTTTCCCGGCACTCCGATCTTTGAAGACGCTGCCGCAGCCATGTGCCGTTCGCCGTGCGGGTGACTGCTCAGCCAATTGTAGGATTCAGCAGTGGTGCTGTCATGAATAGCATGTGACCTCTGAAGCCTGTGATTGGCTGAGCCATCGTGGGCACAATGAACAGCACGTGACCGCCGCAGTGTCTTCCAAGATCAGAGCGGTGTAACCTGGGACTCCTGCATGGGACTAGGGGCCATTTAAAGAAGTCAGGATGGTGTTTTATGTTAACCCTTTAAACACACACAGATAGCTCAGAGGTTTAATTTAATGTAAGGTCTGCTGCGCCTTGTTGTCCACGCTCAGTGTTATCACAGATTTCTCATAGCTGTATTATCTCTTTTTAGGAGTCTTATGGGGAGTTTGCATTATTTTTCTATGATGCTCACGGAGGAGAAGTGATCGGTGTTATCTGGAATCCATCCAGCTTCACGCCTCAGCCTTTTAAAGTGAGTATTAATGATCATTTGCTTCATACTACAGTACAGGCTGGTCCTGCGTTATATTAAAGGGGGTGGTCATTTTATAAATTGGCGTATGGCGGAGATTGGATGCCTGAAATCTTTCCTGCTGCCGTTGGCCCCTCTTTGCTGAGCATGAAGAGTAGGCAGCCATACATGCAGGATCACATAGGCAGCAGTCGGACTCTTCTTGTACTCCTGCAGGTGTGAGAGAGGGTGGAAGCTGCAGTACCAGGTACTCATGTAATACAATGTACTGTGACCGGTGTCTTAGGAGAGTGCTCCATGTTCTGCAAGCTGTATGTTTAGCAATGCATAATTGCAGTCAGGGTGGAGCAGGCTTTGCGTACGGCTCATTAGATGCTCTGTGAATGTCCTCGGGAGCTGTGCACAGTCATTAATTATAACCTGCCAGACGTGATCATATTTGTCATATGTCATCAATTATACAGGTTGAATAAGGCACACATGCAGAATAATACATATACAGTGAGCGTGTATACATACAGTAGAAGTCTGATGTGCTCAGCAGAAATGTGAACATTTGGGAAGTTTAGATGCTACATGTGCATGCACTATCCAACTAGAGGGAATTGGACACCTGAGCAAGAATCACGAGTAGTATTTATTTCCAGATGTTAATAATAGCGGGGTCTCCTTTGGCCACTTATGACATCAGATACTCTCCGTGCCATACTTTCTACTAACATCTGATACACTTCAGTTGGTATTTCCCTCCATTTGTCCTGTAAATGTCAGGCGAGTGCTCTCAAAGAAGAAGCATCTACAATGGTGCCAGGAGTATTGTCATTGGACAGTTGAGCAATAGAAGAACGTTCTTTGGATTGACAAATCACACTACTCCATCTTCAGACCAGATGGATGTGCAGGACACCTGGGGAACACCTTTTGCCTGAGTGTGGTGCGTCAACAGTTAAGCACTGCAGCGGTTCCATTATGGTCTGGGGATGTTTTACATGGCATGGTTTCAGTCCGTTGGTTGTAGTGACAAGAACCATGAACATGAGGTATACCCTGACATTCTAGACAATAATGTAGTGCTGGCAATGTGACAATACTTTGGGAATGGTCGGCCATCCTTCCAACAGGACAACGTGTCTTGTCACAAATCCAACGCTGTTTTACATTGGTTTGAGGATATGAATGTTCCACGATTGGACCGGCTGCACAGAGTTCTGACCTAAACCCTACTGAACATCTCTGGGACAAAGTGGAACATCATTGTCAGGAAATATGAACAGCGTCCATGTTCTTTGAGAGAACTCAAAAGAGGTTTGCAGGATGAATGGAAGGAAATGCAAGCTGAAGTGTACCAGATGTTAGTAGAAAGTATTCCATAGAGTGTATTGGATGTCATTAGGGCCAAAGGAGCCCCACTAAGTATTAACATCTGGAAATAAAGCTCCATTGGTGAAAAGATAAAAATGTCATGGGTCTTGGAATTTGGCGATACAGCTAATAACAGCGCTCAGTGATTGATTGCTGAGCTCTGTTATTGGATGCAGCCCCTATGACATCCCATAAACTGGGCGGGAATGCAGCTATAAACACACACTGGAGTAAGGAACCGAGTACGGGCGTTGGGACACGGCGAGAGTGGGGAGAGGCGAGTTTATCACTATTTCCTATGTTATTGCATGGCGAAGGGATTGTCCCTAAATGTTACAACTCGGATGCCCCCTTTATGTGGTTTTATTGTGAAAACATAGTAACACATAAAAAGCTAAATTTGTTATCACCATGACCATGTTCACCCACACAAATAGAGGTAATATGTAATTCATACCGTACGGTGAACCCCGGCAGAGTTTTTTTTTTTTCCATCTGCCCCCTTCCCCCCCAAAAAATGAATGCAAGTTAAATTATACATTATATGTACCCATAAGTGGTGCCATTTTATAGATATAACTCTTCCTCCAAAACACAAAGGACTCCTATAGTTATAGCGATGAAAGTATGGTTATTAAGGCGCAAAATAGGTCGGTCACTAAAGGGTTAAAAGCGGTATTTTGTATTTGGATTTGGAGAAACCACTTGTTATGTTATTTGTGGTGTTAGTTAAATTATTCTTGTTTGATTGTTTTATTGCAAACAGTTGAAAAGTTTATAAATTTGGAAAATAAACCTAATTTGTAATTGGGGAGTAGGTGGGGGTGGATAATTGGAGGAAGGGCGGTGATTGCAGCTGTAACCAAAAGTAGATTGATCATGGAGGTTTCTGCACTTCCTCCTAATTATTCTGTTAAAAAGCCCTACAGTCAGTTCGCAGCATCCTGAATGGCTGATAACAGAGAGCAGTAGATTGTATGTACCTATCCTACAGTCAGAACCCCACCATGGCTGATAACAAAGAACAATAGAAGTTTTTTTTCAGCAAAGAGAAATAGTTTTTATTTTGTTTTACTTTTATTTTTGGGCTTATTTTTCTTAACATCTGTCATTTTTGGTTTTTTTTGCAGACAACCAAATTGAACGGAAGGATCGTAGACACAAAAAGTAGCAGCTTGCTAATGATCCCCAATATGGAGGCCATGTTAGAGGATTTTAAGATTTTAGGGGAGGGGCTGGTCAAGAGCATGGAGTGTCAGTCTGAGAGGTGGAATATCTAAATGGAAGGCACCAAGGACCAGGAGACTCCGGACATCCATGTGTGGTCGGGGGCTTCAGGACTCCGGAGACGCAGCGGACGCCATTGTGAATAGATTATTCATTTAGAACTTGGGAACTCATCGGTCTTGTAATTTCAGATGTATCTAAAGACTCTATATTAAAGGGTGTTACCTTTTTGTACCTTTTGTGTGAGAATTAAGATTTTTTTTTTGCATTTTTTAGTCTGAATGACAACGGAGGAAACACAAACATCTATAGTGTTGTATAATAAATGCCTCCTCGTTGCGGGTCTGTCGCGTCGCTGCTGTTTCACTTGTATTTATTCTATATAGAACAATTTAAGTGTGATGTGACTGATATACCCCAGTAGAAAATGTCAACTGTACCAAATAGTTTTGCTTTGCGCTACGTTCGTTCACCAGATAGCCACTAGGGGCACTATAATATTATATTATTTGGGGCATAAAAACAAAGCGAAGCACCTTTAGATCAGGACGGTTCACATTTTTTTCTTCAAGATCCTCAACAGCTAAAAAGTTTTTAAGCATTACTAAAAAAAAAAAGTGCCCCAGGGTAGGGAATGCGGCATAATATAAAAGGGCCATTATATACTTTGACATGTTCCATCCGATCCAGCGCTGTTGACCCATTCCATTTCCTGCGGATACAAAAAAAGTGATGACTTCACTTCATTGCTCACGTGACCTCTCTAGACAGTCGCTGGCTTTAGTGGTCATGTGTGCATGAAAGGCACATGACCACTGCGGCCAGCAATTAATATGGTTTCATCACTTTCTGTATCAGCAAGGAGCAGGTGGGTGGTGCTGGGCCAGAGGCAACACAGAAGGGTGAGTAATGCCTATTTTATTTTTTACCCCATTCCCTACCCTGGGGTACTTTTCTTTAAATGTCGGAAAACCTATTTAAACCACATTGACACCTTGATTCTCACCCATGGTTGACATCCATGCCCAAAGAGTTGCATGTAGAGTGCTGCCATCACCAGCCACTGCATCTCAAGTCAATGTAACATTTACCTTCTTCCTGGGGTATAGCTATGAGGGCACTGGCAAGGAATGTTCCCCAGATGCTGATGTCAGGGGGGGAAGCACTGACAAGTCACTTGTCTGTGGCTAGGGTATTTAGATACAGGACTCAGGCAGAGACTCGCTGCTTTGGCTGAAGGAACGTCTGGTTACGACTATGTCCGGCCTTAGCCACATGTGACCCGTGCTGTTGTACGGAGTGCTGACCTCCGGTTTGTAGAGGGGACACCAGGTGGGTGTAGGCTGAGGGCAATCATCCCTCTTGAGACCACATGGCCAGATCATTTTTTTACTCTGTACTGCTGTGTTTTGTGAAGCTACATGAATCCTCCTAGTCCTGGCTCTGTCTACTCTTCTCTGCTAATTTGAGGCACCGCTGTCAGCCCATTAGTACCCTCTTAATAAATTGGCTTAGTTCTGCTGCTGTATTTATGTTAAGAGCTTCATTCTGATGCTGTATATATGGTATAAGCTTGTCTCTTATGTTGTATTTATGTACTGAGCTTGGTTCAGATGCTATATTTATATTATAAGCTTAGTTCTGCTATTGTATCTATGTACTAAGGTTGGTTTATATTATGAGTTTGGTTCTGGTGCTTTGTTTCTGTACTGAGCTTGGTTCTGGTGCTATATTTATGTTATAAGCTTGGTTCTGGTATTGTAACTGTACTGAGGTTGGTTTATGTAATGGGCTTGGGGCTGGGGCTGTATTTATGTTATCAGTTTAGGTCTGGTACAGTGTTTATTCCCCGAGCTGTTCTGGTATGGGTATGCGTCTCTCTTGTTGTCTGCACAAGCACAATACAGGCAGAGTGCCTCTCGGTGTAATATATATTGTTTTGTTTTGTTATAGGAAGGTGCCAAAAAAATTCAGCACAATGTGCCACCTGCCCTAAGGCCAGCAATAGTTATGACTCTGTCTTCTCTATACTAATGCCCCTTCTGCCACAAGAAATAAGTTAACTTGAAGCTTTCCATTGCTTTGCCAGTCTGGCCAGTAAAATGGCTTCTTGAGTACGAAGTGCCATGTCTCAGAAAAGTGGGACTGCCCTGCTGAATCTGAGATACTTGGGAGGCATACCCCGCTGGGTGCCACAGGTATAGAGAAATCAAATATTAGTAATCATGTGCAGTATAGGTGACTCCTATAGGGTGCAGCTGCTCCTACTGAGATATATAGATTGCAACGAGAAGCATTCCTATGGGAAGTGGCATCATGTATCTGCACTTGGTAGAAGCAGCACTTTGGCCTCAGTTGCCTTAAGATGTGTTAATTAAATACAGTGTTTTCTGTAATAGTTTAGGCGAGCCTGGAAAACCGGATTGAAGCAGTGCTGGTAAAATTGCCACAAGCAATCTGGTAAATTGTGCAACCTCCCAACCTAAGAATAAGGACACATCTCTGTAGCAACCTATAGAGAGCCGGCCTCACCACTGAGGGGGGCTAAGCATGTTCTGTAGGATGGTGGCCAACATCCCACCCCTATAATGATCAATTTGCTAGTTAATTCGCATGGGGCACGGGTCTACCCTGGATGCTCATGAGACTCAACTTTCCAACAAGTTACAGTGAAAGCAAATTACATGGGAGACGCCTTGATATTAGCGCTTGCATTTGATGTGGGATCGGCGCCAGAGATTGGCATCTTGGGTGCAGCAACCAAAGGATGTGTCTGTGCCAGCTTCTGTACTAATGACTGTACGTTTCCATTAAGAAGACCCATTGAGCACTTAATACAATCCCTTGTCTGTGTTTCATAATCACTCAGCAAGTTTTACCACTTTGATTTTGTAAAGAAATTTAGTTTTTTTCCATAACGGACACTTATCTGTTCTTACAAGAGAATCAAATCTGAAACCAATAAAGCTTTACATGTAATGGGCCTTAAAGGGGTATTCCCATTACAGATCTGTACCTATCTCTAGTTGTGGCCACTACAGCCCCCCCGGCCGATGGTTAGAGGTGGGCACGATTACAGAAACAGCGGGCTCTGCTACACTCTTCCCTTAAATCTCACTGACTTCTATGGGAGTAATAGAAGCTGAGTAGCCCAGCTGCTTCCATTCTCCTGCCTACCTAGTTCACAGCGGTGTTCCCATAACAGCCATGTTAGGCCAAGATGGGAAGAACCCTTAAATAGAAGAGGAATACACAGTGATTCCTTTAATTGAATAATCCAGAAAGTCTGATGATAATTCAGCACTGATTTCTAGCACAAAGCTGTAAAATAATGTGGAGTCTCCCAACATCCGAAGATGACAGAACAAAGTGAACCAGATATGAGATTAAAGTGAATAAGAGTCTATTGATGGGGTACTTCATGAACATCAATAGTTGATCGGTGGGGGTCCGCCACTCAAGATCCCTTCCAATCTATATATAAAGATGAAAGCCCTCACTCAGTGACTGACTGACTCGCCACTAATTCTCTAACTTCCCAATGTCGTGCAAACTTAAAATTTGGTAGGAGCATTCTTTAGGTCCTATATAGGAAAAGTAAAGGGGTCACAACTCGATTATTCAATGCTAATTGCAAAAGTATTGGCACCCCTGTGCACCTAATCTAATTCTCTATCTTCCCGATGTCATATAAAAAGGAAATTTGGCATCACCATACTTTAGGTCCTAAATAGGAAAAGTAAAGGGGTCACAACTCAATTATTCAATGCTAATTGCAAAAGTAAGTGCACCCCTATGTAATGTAACTTCCTGGTGTCCTACAAATGTAAAATTTGGTGTAAAATTCTGCAGAGGGACATCGGTACATGCAGCCTGAGGATAATCTAACTCTCCTCTATGTGTATACATATTTTATTCCTCTGTTACTCTAAAGTAACCTTGACTTCATAAAATTTTCAGTTCAAACAACACGTAACACCTGTATCAAATTAACACGGATGAGGCCGGGTATATCAGCTAGTCAATTGATAAACGGCACCGCTGCCAGTGCATTCACTGCATGGGAGGTGTGTGTGCAGTATCAGACCGGGGCACTGCAATGTTGGCAGTGGGCCTGGGAACCAGCTGATTGGTGGGGATCCTGAGCAGCAGACCCCTACCAATCAACTAGGTTATTGATAGAGTCCTGGAGAATCCCTTTAATTTAAACATTACTTTTCTCTGACATACTTTCTGTTGCTGCTGGGACTGCTCCTTCTACAAATTCAGTATACTTAAAATACTTTATGGGAAATGTTCCATCTTCTATAATAATTGTTACCTTTGCTATCTCTTTCCCCTCCTTAAATCATGGCACTGCCTTGGTCATATGTAACCATGACCCCACTAATGTCACATGAATGGACTAAGTTCAGCACACTCCCCTCCTGAATGACTCTCTGCTGCTGTGGGGGCTGTACTACTTCCACTATTGTAGTTATGTACACTGGCAAGCAATGCAAAATCTTTTTAAGAATTCTTATTTACTGCCAGCACTACAGAATGGTTATTTGTCTTGTCTTTGGCAGTGAGTTTGAATTAATGAATCCATTTGGAAGCTACAAGGTGAAACTACCGTTACGTAGTGGATTTGCGGCAGATTTCACCCTTTCAATTGAATTCAAATTGCAGGTGTGAAATGTTTTGCAGATCTGCACCAAGATCTGCAACATGTGAACGTAACCATAGGGATTAATTCACACGGATGATTTTAACATCCGAGTTCCATATGAGTTTGAATGCGTGTTTTTTTTCATGGATGAATGGTCCGTGTAAAAACATTGCAACATGTCCTATTCTGGTGTGATTCTCAGACCAGAAGTGCCCATTCAAGTTAACAGATGCGATTGACAACAATGGACTGCATTCACATGGTATGTACCCATTGACGTCAATGGGAGTTTTAAATGACATCCATTGGGCCACCTTTCATTTTCTTTCATGCATGTAGAAAGGATTGCACTGCGATGAGACGTGTTAAAAATATAAAAAAACACTCACAATGAAATTGATCGGTGTTTCACTGACTAAAATTGCTCTCGTCTGTGTGAATAAGGCCCTATACTACAATCCATGCACCCATAGAGCCTCATTTATAAAGACCAGTGCACACTAAAAAGGGCAGGATTTGACCCCTTGTGTGCATTTTCTAAAATAATTGGTCTATATATTGTGAGCACCTGGGGTCAGGACTGATGGGAGTGATTAATTGTATTTGTGTTATGTCCCATTAAGATAGGACAACAGTCTGAGGGTGCGTTCACACGAACGTATATCGGCTCGGTTTTCACGCCGAGCCGATATACGTTGTCCTCATGTGCAGGGGGGGGGGGGGGAGGCTGGAAGAGCCCAGGAGCAGGAACTGAGCTCCCGCTCCCTCTCTGCCTCCTCTCCACCCCTCTGCACTATTTGCAATGGGGAGAGGCGGAACGGGGGCGGGGCTAATTCGGGGCTAATTCCCGGAACTTAGCCCAACCCCCGTTCCGCCTCCTCTCATTGCAAATAGTGCAGAGGGGTGGGAGCTCAGTTCCTGCTCCTGGGCTCTTCCAGCCTCCCCCCCCTGCACATGAGGACAACGTATATCGGCTCCGCGTGAAAACCGAGCCGATATACGTTCGTGTGAATGCACCCTCAGGGCGCGTTCACAAAAGCGTAGGCGTATTTACGTTCGCACGTGCGCAGCGTATAATCGCCGGAAAGAACGTTTTTCGGCAATCATGACCAGAGCTAGAAAGCGTATTATCGTTTGTTCCTACTTTGCAAACTATCTTTTCGTCCATCGAATATGCGTTGGCGCGTATTTCGGTCGCGTATGTTCCGTGTTTTTTTTCGGGTTGCTGTTTTTACGCGCCGTAAAATCGCCCATGCGAACGAATACATTCGAAACCAACGCCTCAGATGGTCACGTATATATGATTGGGCGCAAAAACGCGCCTTTTATGCGCTCGTGTGAACTCACCCTAAAAATGACTGCACACATGCTGATGTCACCACCAAGGTCGTTAGCATTCGTGTAGAGCGCTTAGACAGGCAGAGTTTGGGGCTCAATCGCGGTCTTCTCACTTAGTGTTTCACCTTCTATGTGAAGCGGGGAGCATTTACACTGAACGAGAATCCCGCGATCCAGGGATAGCTTTTATGCTGACAAAGTCAGTGATAATGAGAAGTGAACGAATTATAAACAGTTTTTAGCATTTACACGGGACGACTATCGTTTAATTTAGTTCGTTTGGACAAATTTTGAGCGATAACCGCCCAGTGTAAATGGTCCTTTATGGAGAATAGATTGTGCGTTTCAGCGATCCAGGATAGGAGTGATCCACTGTCAGAGGACCTTGACATTACCCAGATGGCAGATGTCCGGTGAAAGAAGGTTCAGGTATAGGTACCTTTACACGGGGCGATTATCGTTTGGATAACTGCTTGAAACAGTGATTTTTGGTGATAATCGTATAGTATACACAATAATAACGCTGTTCCAATATTAATTGGATTTAATCATTTATGTCACTATTATTAGTTTTATTATGATTGTTATTACAACCTCGCCTTCTATTACATTGTATGTTAATTATTTGTGTGAACTTTCTACCCCAGTTCACATATATATGCATTTATTTAATTTATTTATTTATATTACCATTTTTTCAACTCATTTTCTCTTGATATTTCTTTCTTATTCTTGGCTTTTCTTTCTTCCCTATATCATATATGTATGGTTTGCATGTTATAGCTGCAGCAAGTCATGGGAAAGCGGTTCCAAGACATCCTGCAGCCACATGTGTTCCTCTCATGGCGGCTTCCAAAAGGCATTTTCCAGCAGGATAATGCTCGGCCGCACACACAAGGCGGTCACAGGAATGTCTCCACAACATTGTCGCAATTCCACAGCCTACCCGGGTCGCCAGATTTATCGCCAACCATGATAGGACCATCTTAGACGTC
The DNA here is from genome assembly GCF_035609145.1 of Eleutherodactylus coqui. Taxonomy (NCBI): domain Eukaryota; kingdom Metazoa; phylum Chordata; class Amphibia; order Anura; family Eleutherodactylidae; genus Eleutherodactylus; species Eleutherodactylus coqui. The sequence goes on along the minus strand of NC_089841.1, from coordinate 67,023,601 downwards.
AACATCGACAGCCTATGAGTTTGCACAATCATGAGGCTCAGTTACAGCAAATGTGGAGTGATATGCCGCAATACAACATGTAGAACCTGTATGCCCACCCATATCACATCTTGTATCCAAGCTAGAGGCAGACCAAAAGTGTACTTGAGCCTCCATGCCTGCCGTATCACATTTAGCACCTAAGCTACAGGCAGCCCAACGGAGTACTAGAGCCTCCATGCCCACCTGTATCACATCTTGTATACAAGCTAGAGGCGGCCCAACAGGGTACTAGAGCCTCCATGTCTGCCCATATCACATCTTGTGTCCAAGCTAGAGGTGGTACAACAGGATACTACAGTCTCTATGCGCACCTATATCACATCTTGTATCCAAGCTAAAGTTGGCTCAACAGGGTACTAGAGCCTCTATGCCTGCCCGTATCATATCTTGTGTCCAAGCTAGAGGTGGTACAACAGAGTAGTAGGGCCTCCATGCCTGCCCATATCATATCTTGTATCCAAGCTAGAGGTAGACCAACAGGGTACTAGAGCCTCCATGTCCACCCATATCATATCTTGTATCCAAGCTAGAGGTGGACCAGCAAGGTAGTAGAGCCTCCATGACTGCCTGTATTACATCTTGCATCCAAGCTATGGTGGACCAACAAGGTAGTAGAGCCTCCATGACCGCCTGTATTACATCTTGCATCTAAGCTGCAAGTGGACCAACAGATACAGGTACTGCATCCACAATAAATTATCCTTTTGCTCTGATATTGTAACCAACTACTTATTGCAATGTTAAAATCACACTTAAAAAAGTTTCATTCAATTCCGGCAACTCCTAGGGATTAATTTTGTTTCTTGCAATGAGTGCAATAGTCCCTGCTCCTAAATTGTGATTCCCTGAGGATAGAAATGCTGAAAGTAATAGAGTCTGAGAAAGAAGACATTAGGTTATGAATTTCTAAGGGCGCAAAGATGATGGGTGTGATACAGTCGCTTACTTATCAAGCCCCTAGCCACAATTTTCACACACACGTGGGATAAGAACAGTCATCCCTTGCAAGTCTGCACTTGGCAGAAGCAGCGCTTTGGCCTGACTTGCCTTATGATGTGTCAGAATTAAATGCAGTGGGTTTTTTAGTAATTTTGTTGATTCTAGATAACCAGATAACATAACCGCAAGGATCTGGTAAATTGTGCAACCTCAGAGCTAAGAATTAGGACAGCTGTGGAGAGACAGCCTCATCAGGCTGAAGTCTGAGAAAGTCAGATCAGGTTCTGTTGGGTTGTCCCCAACACGCCAATTGCCATAATGATCAGTTTGCCAATCAAGTCGGAGGGAGCGCAGGTAGTAACTCCTATCATGCTGTAGCCTGGATGCTCATGAGCCTCAATAGTCCAACTTGGACTAATGGTCTGCATAAAAAAACTCAAGGTATATCCTATTCCTGTCCATTTCGTGGGTGTAAATAGGACATGCAAATGTGCAGTGTCCATGTAGATCAGATAGCAGATGGAGAGGTGCCTGTGTGCTGTCTTATGTGAATTACGCCCGAGTCGTCTCAGGTGCAACTCCTAGTTATGGCTGTGTGAATCTTGCTGTCACGGCTCAGGCTGCATTGTGGCTTCCAGGTTGCAGTTACAGGTTCGGGGTGACACATGCATAGTGTCATTCTGCACTGGATGCCAAGGGAATAACATCTCCTTCTAGTTCCAGCGTTGATGAGTTAAGGCGGTTTCTCTTTCAGCCCATTTACTCTATCCGTTTCCAGACCCTTGGTGCAAGGATTGATAGTTATACATCCAGTAAAGTGGTGATCATGCTAGAGCTCAAAAATTCTGCATTCAGTAGCTCTGTTAAAGTTAGCTCCGTACATAGTTTTCCTAAGTCTTAAAGATTTAGTGTTTAATGTCAGGTGCGATTAGTGTACCTCGGGTTGGTTCTCTGGCTCTCTTGTGCACATGGCGTTGTCCTTTTCTGGGCAGGTGCTCCATTTGAAAGGTCAATCCAATTTCTTCCCTGAAGCTCCGGCAGACTTGCTTGAAGTCTTCTGTCACCGCTTCCTCGATTGGAGGTTCAAATTCTTCACCTCCAGGAAGCACTGGCTGTGATTGGTTCTTGAGCGCCGTGGCTCAGCCAATCAGAGCCAGCACTCGATGAACGAATCACAGCCATTCAATGTAATATGCAATAGCTGTGATTGGTTCATCGATCGCTGGCTCTGATGAGTTGAACCACGACGATTGAGAACCAATCACATCTAGCGCTTCCTGGAGGCCGAAAATTTGAACCGCTGACCAGGAAGCGCTGAGAGAAAACTACAAGAAAATGTCGGGGACCTACAGAGTAGACACGGTGGAGTGACCAGTGGCTGTTAGGTGATGTATTGTTTTTATGCAGCTAGGGCTTACTTTAGGGCTTTTACAGTAGGATTTCCTACTGTAAGGGCTATTTCAGACGACCGTATATCGGCTCGGTTTTCACTCTGAGTCGATATACGGTGTCCTTGTCTGCAGGGGGAGGAGGATGGAAGAGCCAGGAGCAGGAACTGAGCTCCCGCCCCCTCTCCCCCCCCTCTCCACTATTTGCAATAAGAGGGGGCGAGACGGGGGCGGAGCTAAGTACTGCCGCTTAGCCCCACCCCTCCCATTGCAAATAGGGGCGGGGAAGGGGTGGGAGCTCAGTTTCTGCTCCTGGCTCTTCCATCCTCTCCCCTCTGCAGACAAGGACACCGTATATTGGCTCGGCGTGAAAACCGAGCCGATATACGGTCGTCTAAATAAGCCCTGAAAGTGGCATTGCACTGCACGAAAACATATTTGATGCAACACAAAGGAACGCTCTGTAGGGAAACATGGGCTACAAAACATTGTAAAAAGCGGTAATATTTAGCAACCCTCGATTTTTTTCCCTTGCAATGTCACAAACTACAAAACATCGCTAATGTGAAGGAAACCATAGGAAAACATGGGCTTTACATACGTGCGATCTGTTGCGCTGTCGCACTGCGAGAAAATCGCAGGATTTTTTTGCCTGTGTAAAGCTGGACTTAGAGGGCTGCTTTTCCCCAGAAGTAGCACCACAGCTATACTCGGGTTGTGTCTAGTCTCTGCTGCAATGAAGTGCTTGTGGCTGAGCTTCAAATATAACACACCTGTGGACCAGAGAGGCGCTGTTTTTGGAAGAAAGCAGACAACTTTTTCTAAACCTGCACAACTCATTTTAAAGCGGATCACAACTGCAGTTTGATTTTTGAGCAAAGTAGAGCTTCACTCACTACTTAGGCGCGTCCTTCACAGGGAGGATCACGGAACACCCGGCTGACAGGATGAGTCTTGTCATGTGGAAGAAAACACGGGCTGCAGCTAGAATGACATCGCTGCAGACCAGAGGGCAAGCTCTATGGGTCAAGGCAAAACTTTCCTTCTAAATGGGCTGATAATATGATTACAGAGGAAACCTAAAATAGCAGAACAATTCTCTGGCCGGGGCTATAGACGGAAACACTCTGTACAGTATGGAACAAATGACCTGCAGTGGCGTAGTTCTACTCATGTACGGGATATGAGTGGACTAAAGGACACTGCTCTCTCCTGGTTCTCCTTCTACCTATCCGGCTGCTCCTTCAGTGTCTGCTTTGCTGGCTCTACCTCCCTTTCTCTTGCTGTTGGGGTCTCCCAGGGCTCGGTCCTCGGCCCCCTCCTCTTCTCCATCTGCACACCCCCATTGGACAAACCATCAGGAGATTTGGCTTTCAGTACTGTCTCTATGCTGACGACACCCAGCTATACACCTCTTCTTGTGACATCACAGCAACATTCCTCCAGAACGCCAAGACTGTCTGTCCGCTGTCTCTAACACTATGTCCTCTCTCTACTAAAACTGAACCTCTCAAAAACTGACCTCCTCGTGTTTCCACCCTCTAGCATGCCCGCTGCCTTGGGGTCATATTCAACTCCAATCTCTCCTTCACCCGCTACATCCAATCTCTGGCCCAAACATGTCAGCTGCACCTCAAGAAGATCACAAGAATCTGCCCTTTTCTCACCATAGGCACGCTAAAAACACTCACTGTTGCCCTCATCCACTCTTGGCTCGATTATTACAACTCGTTGCTGATCGGCCTCCCCTGCACCAGACTCTATCCCCCCAATCCATCCTGAATGGGGCAGCCAGGCTCATCTTCCTGTCCGTCTGCTACTCGGAAGCCTCTGCCCTGTGCCGGTCACTGCACTGGCTGCCCATCAAATACAGAATACAATTTAAACTCCCTACCCTCATCCACCATGCGCTCCATAGCACCGCCCCACCCTACATTGCCTCCCTCATCTCAATCTATCACCCAGCCCACGCCCTCCGCTCTGCTAACAAAATCAGACTAGGTGCCCCTCTAATTCGAACCTCTCATTCCCGCCTCCAAGACTTCTCCATTGTCTGTGTGTATAGCATCCCTCACTCTTCACCTCGCCATACTGTGCTCATCTCCAGCCCCTTTCCCTTCTGTATCACCCCATTATCTGTAGTATGTAAGCTCGTTGGAGCAGGACCCTCACCCCTACTGTTTCCATCAATTGATTACTTCATGTAACCGTGGTCTTATGTTATTTTCCCTGTATTGTAAGTGCTGCGGAATATGTTGGGGCTATATAAATAAAGATTATTATTATAAGTATCCATCCATCTATCCTCCCCTCTACTTCTTTGTTCAGGCCAGATGTCGCCATCTCCTTCTAATTTCTCACTTGGTGAAGGAGAAACCAATATTTTTTTTTTACCCCCCTTTCTTTCCATTCCTTGTAGGACAAAAGCATCCCCCATCAGCTGATTTCTAACTTACAGGGGATGTACCAGGATCACAGGTTGCAGGATAGGGGAGAACTTTATAACCACTGGAGGTCTCACCACTGAGACCCCACCGATCTCGAGAATGGGGGTCATGTGTTCCGCTCTGGTTGTCACTGCAGAGTCACTTCTCCTACCACAGTGACGTCAGAATGCATGGGATCGACTAAAAGGGTCTTTTACACGATTTAGGGCGGGTTCAGACGGACGGATTTGTGTGCGTTTTTGCTCACCCAAAAATTGCTTGCGCAATACGTAGGAAATAGAACCCATTGATATCAATGGGTTTGTTCTTTGTACCTTTTTTAGTGCGCGCACAAAATACTACCTGCTCTATTTTCCTGTGTATTTCTGCACCAAGGGCTCCATAGAAGTCTATCACCTCTGGTCATGCTAACTAGTCGCAGCAGATGTAGCAGGAGATCAGGGAAATTGGAAGCATATATTCTTTTTCTTAGACCAATGTCAGTTAGTAAAGTGAAGAACAACTGATATATTGGTATAAGAGATCAGCCAAACTTTTTGACTGTTTCCTATAACTACCAGCAGAATTATGAATTCAGCTCTGGAGTTGGATGTGATTCAGGAACTGTACAGGATGAGTAATGTAAAGTATTTTCTGCAGACTATTTCTGTATGTAAATGGTGGATGTAGATGCATGTAGATGGTGGACCTCCATACTAAGTGGTGGAAATATGACTCTTTTTTTAGACAAAGTAAAAAAATATGCAAAATGCTCTTCATTTTATGTAAATGCTTTACTTTACAGAAAATGTAATATATGAGTTTGAGGATTCCAGATCTCTTCTTTCACAGGAGACATAACAGCCCCTCCTGATTCCATTAAGAGCTGCAAGCGTCACACCCATCTGTAAATGTCACCACAACACGGAAACATTTATGTCATTTTCTACATGAACCGCTCTGTACAACAGCTGCACAGCGGATATGATGGATTAATGGGGGAGCATATCAAGTTATTTCTATTTCTACTTGGATCTGGAATGGCGTTGTCCAAGAATTTATATTAAGAGGAATGCAGGAGTCTCTGATGGCCAAATTAATAGCATAATCTTACATTTTGTATTAATACACAACGGACCTCATTTAACAAAACTGTCTGAAAGAAAAACTGTTCTTGTTGCTCATAGTAGCCAATCACAGCGCAGCTTTCATTTTACCAGAGAAGTTGCAGAAATAAATGCTGCGCTGTGATTGGCTGCTATGAGTAACAAGAATAGTTTTTCTATTTGACCCGCTGTGTTATAGTTGTTAGCGCTTTTGCAAAATGGGCAGAAAGTGTGATATTTGACCTCGTAAACAGGGTAAAATTCAAGTGTCACTTCAAAGGACTTCAACGACCTGTCCGAAATAGGTAGAAAATTACTTGTAAATCTATCGTCTGTGTTCCACATAAAAAAGCAACAGGATTTGGGTCAGATCTTGTAAGGAACAGAAAGGGGTGCTGTGGAAGAAGACGACTCACCAGCCCTAGGGATGACTGATTACTTTTAAAATGCTGCCGCTGTAACACCCCAGAGGGGTACCCTGGACACTTGACAAACGTGAAGAGCTGGGAGGGATAAGTGTTGGCTCGTCATGGCGGCACTTACCAGGCTCTCTTTCCTGAGGGATGACACATAGCCAAGGCCAGAGCAGGATTGCAGGACACCTTCGACACCCCTAGGATATGGAATGCCAATAAACAGGAGGATGGGGGTAGTAGTTGTCACGGGTAACGCCACCGTTCCCACTCACAGGTATGCTACGCGGCGGAGAATGAACACAGACATTGGTGTACAGTACTTTGGGTCCCCAGGAACGGTTAGGGCACGGTATAAATTTTACTTGAATAAAAACAATGGTACAAGGCAGTTTAGCCTTTCAGCTTTACAGTGCAGGTAAAATTATGCTGTGCAGAAATTAAACTTTAACACGGCTTTATTAGATTGAAAGACGCACGTGTGTAAATGAAGCCACAGAATGGCAGTACCTCCACCCCACTCTCATAGACTTCTGGACGCGTGGGTGTGACAATTACTGGGTGTACCTCTACACGGTGATCCTGAATCTGGACGGCCGTGTAGGAAAATCAGACAATCCAGACTTATTTTAGTACCTCTGCACTGGCCTTGTCAGGGAAAGTGATTACTTACAAAGCTCTCTCTTAGGCTTGGGCTCACTCCACTCTCATTCACAATACAGTGGCTACGGGATATATCTCCTTCTCCTCCATCTTCACCACAAGGAAGCTGAAGGTGCTTCCATGTGACTCTGTGTTAGCACTCTCTTGTGTCAGGCAAGATGGCACTCTAGCAAAAATGAACCTGTTTTCCCGCTCTCAAGCACTCCTATTTATATTTTCACTTACACCACATGACATGACAAACTGATACATTCACAGGCAGACTATGATTTTATTAAAGTTAACCTCTCAAGCACCGGAGCTGTGCAACACACAAACTGGATATGGCAGGACAAGCCTTGCACAGTGCATCTACATGAGACCAACATATATGACATTTATGGAGGAGACCAGGATGGTATTCTGGGACACTACACCGGTAACAGTAATATCAAGTTACATTATGGGCTCTCTCGCACGAGCGTTTACCAGCGCTTACCGGGTGTGTAATACATTGCGTGCCAAAAAATCCCTATACACTATTTTCGGATGCATGTCACATTCTTTTTTGCGCACTCATTTCCAGTTCTGTATTTAAGATGCACCGTTGAAAGTAATATAAAGTTTGTTACCACCATGTATTATGCATGCAACATGCGCGTATGTTAAATGCAGTAAAAATCGCTCATGTCTTATGGAAGAACTTAGGAATGCAGATTCTGTGCCTGATACCACACGAGAGACCACTGTCGGTATCTGGTCTACCTGAATAGACTTTAAGGAATCACCCTCCTTCCACATGTGGCTGACCAACGGCGCATCATGAGCATTGATATATTGGAGGATTTGAGATAGCAGGAAGAACTTAGCCCGGACATTGCCCGCCCTGGAATACGCCTTAAAGGGGTTGTCCCGAGGCAGCAAGTGGGTCTATACACTTCTGCATGGCCATAATAATGCACTTTGTAATGTACATTGTGCATTAATTATGAGCCATACAGAAGTTATAAAAAGTTTTATACTTACCTGCTCCGTTGCTGGCGTCCTCGTCTCCATGGTGCCGACTAATTTTCGCCCTCCGATGGCCAAATTAGCCGCGCTTGCGCAGTCCGGGTCTTCTTCTTTTCTGAATGGGGCTCCGTGTAGCTCCGTGTAGCTCCGCCCCGTCACGTGCCGATTCCAGCCAATCAGGAGGCTGGAATCGGCAATGGACCGCACAGAAGCCCTGCGGTCTATGAAGACAGAGGATCCCGGCGGCCATCTTCAGCAGGTGAGTATGAAGACGCCGGACCGCCGGGATTCAGGTAAGCGCTGTGCGGGTGGTTTTTTTAACCCCTGCATCGGGGTTGTCTCACGCCGAACGGGGGGGGGGGGGGTGGTTAAAAAAAAAAAACCCCGTTTCGGCGCGGGACAACCCCTTTAATTGTACATTCACATGCGTAATGTTGTTAAGAGATGGTAGAGGACCACACTCCCCCCCCTTCTCTCTCAACCCCTCCTCTCTCTTCCTCTTCTCCTTCCTTTCCTCCCATCCCCTCGCCCAGCCACTCTCCCTACTGTATCATTGACCATCCCTGCCCTTTTCTGTTTGCCCTGGCACCCTTGCTAGGATAATAATTTTAGTTAAAATTCATATTTGTCGGTTTAATTGTAAAATTTACATTGCTATCTTTGCATAACTTGAAGCACGTAAACGGTTCCATTGAGGGTGGGGGGGCGTGGGGGACGCCGGGGACCCCCGGCAATAATTAACAGCATCAATAGAAAAGGGGAACTGCCCGAGAACAGGAGGGAGGAACCAGGGTGAGCGACCGATCCAGGAAGCTGGAAATCCCACTGAGATTGTACGGCCCATATCCCTGTATAATACCTCTAGCTGGGGTTCGCCTCGGAGTATCTCCCCCCGCGTCCCCCGCCGACACCAAGTTTGTTAAAGGGGTTGTCCCGCGGCAGCAAGTGGGTCTATACACTTCTGTATGGCCATATTAATGCACTTTGTAATGTACATTGTGCATTAATTATGAGCCATACAGAAGTTATCAAAAGTTTTATACTTACCTGCTCCGTTGCTGGCGTCCTCGTCTCCATGGTTGCCGTCTAATTTTCGCCGTCTAATGGCCAAATTAGACGCGCTTGCGCAGTCCGGGTCTTCTGCTGTCTTCAATGGGGCCGCTCGTGCAGAATGCCGGCTCCGTGTAGCTCCGCCCCGTCACGTGCCGATTCCAGCCAATCAGGAGGCTGGAATCGTCAATGGACCGCACAGAAGCCCTGCGGTCCACAGAGAGAGAGGATCCCGGCGGCCATCTTCAGCAGGTGAGTATGAAGACGCCGGACCGCCGGGATTCGGGTAAGTACTACCCGGTTTGTTTTTTTAACCCCTGCATCGGGGTTGTCTCGCGCCGAACGGGGGGGGGGGGGGGGGGGGGGGTTAAAAAAAAAAAAAAACCTGTTTCAGCGCGGGACAACCCCTTTAAATTAATCCATTCTCCAAGATACATTCTCTAATGCGATGTTGTTTATATGCTTGAAAACCAATAAACATATTTTGAAAAAAAAAATCGCTCATGTGAGAGAGCCATTTTAGGCCACTTTTACACGGATGCAAAAAATCGCACGAGATTTGTGTGTAGTAAGATGCACAAATCTTGCACAAATATGAACTTCGTTCTTTTGAATGGGGTCACATACATGAATGATTTTTTTACCGCATCGAATCGCGGTTCGGGAAAAAATAGCGGCATGTCCTATCTTTGGGTGTTCCCTTGTAACGCATTGCCCATTGCTTTTAACCCCTTCCCACTCCAGGACGTACATTTACGTCCTGGAGCATCGTGGTATGTATAAAGAGAGATTGCGTCACAACCTCCCTTTATACAGCGCAGGCGTCAGCTGTTTATTACAGCTGACACCTACAGGTAATAGCTGCAATCGGTATTCGGATGATCGCGGCTATTAACCCTTTAAATGCCGCTGTCAATTCTGACAGCGGCATTTAAATCCCCCAAACGACATTCGGGGGTCCCGTTAGGCCCCCCCACGTGAGATCGCAGGGAGCCTAACAGGTGTTATGGCAGCCGGGGTCCTTCTGAAAGACCCCAGGGCTGCCTTAGCAGACTGCCTATCAAGCCGGAGTTCTGTCGCCTAGGGGGTCAGAGTTTAGTGATGCTAAAGTCTCTCCCCCTCACTCCCCCTCCCTTTGTGGGCTGATCACAGTAATAAAAGCACCGATAGAAGCCTATGGGAGCTGCCGGCAAAGGGAGGTGGGAGGGAGTTTAGCAGCACAAGTCGCTGCTTAAGTCCCTCACCCTCCCCTTGCCGACAACTCCCACAGGCTTTTTTGGGAGCTGCCGGCTGATTGCAGCCAAAAGATAGGGCAAGACATATTTTTTCTGGCCACGCGTAAAAGTGGCTGTCTGGAATCAGCAGCTTACTGTATGTGCTATCTTTTCCAGCGAGTTTGCGCAACGGAAAATGGCCCATCTGAATGAATGCATTGGAATCCAATGCTTCAGATGGCCGCGGTTTTCGGTCGACGTTTTATCTCAGCTAAATAACCGTGATAAAATGTTTATGTGAATAAGGCCTTAGTTGTAGGACCGTGAAGAGGACATTGCTTATCCATCCAAGAAGCGGCTTTTGATTCCGCAAATGAAAGCTAAACGTCCTATGGTCCTTTTAGACGAGCCAATTATCATTTGAACGAGCAAATAAGCTCAAACGAGATAATGGCTCACATTTAGACCGAACAACTGTCGTGCACTTTCGCTCATTTGAGCGATTTTTTTGAACGATAATTATTTCGTCTAGAATCACCTTTACTTGGGCCAAGCACTTTAGGAATTGGAATTCCGAAGACTGGAGAAGAGTGAGTTTTTCTAATGAGTCAACGACTCAACTGATGGACAATTGTTGCTTGTAAGGAAAGAGGAAGATGGGAGAAGAATTCCTAAAGAACTGTGTTGTCCAAAAAGCTAAACATCTGGACAAATTGATGGTCTGGGGTGTTATCTTGGTGAAGCGTCCAAGTGGTCTGCATACAGTAAAAGGAATGATGCTTGTACCAGCATGGGAATCTGATGGAGAATCGCTTGATTAATCAACTCAGTGAGTTGTTTCTAGACAAGAACTGCATTTTATGCTGGATAGAGCTCCTAGCCAGACGGCAAAAAGTATGATGCTTGTGTTTAATGAATCTGGACTCGAGGTGCTTCCATGACTGAACTATAGCCCAAACATGAACCCCATAGAGAACATTTCATGCAGCCTTAAAAGCAGAAGGATCTTTAACCAACAAAGTTAAAGGGGTTTTCCAGGCAAATCCAAAAGATGACCCATCCTCACGATAGGTCATCAACAGTTGATTGCTGGAAATTCCAAGTTGGGCCGGATATCATCATGGGGTTGAAGAAAGAAGTGTCAAAGAGTGCTTCACTCCCATTGAAATCAATGGTAGCTCTGCCTCCTATTCCACTTCCGTATCCAACCCTGGTGTCAGTGCCAGAAGTGTAATAAAAGGCTTCAGATCCCATTAATTTCAATGGAGTGAAGCCCTCTATGAGATATCTTCCTCCGACCTTGATGATGTCTGGCTCTGCTGCACTAACAGTAGATTGGGCAGTTGGCTGATCATCTGGGATTCTGAGTGGCATAAGGATAGGTCATCAATAGAATTTGCCTGGAAAAGCCTTTTAAACTTTTTGAGAAACTATTTAAAGCTTGGTTCAAAAATAAAGGACACGATCATAAAACTCATCTAAGGAATGCTGGATGGGGCGAAGGAGCTACTAGAAGCCATGCAAAGTATGAAAATATATTGTTGGATGTTGCTTGTACACAAGATTTTTCAAATTAAAATATTTCTTTATTTATAATTCACTACTCCTAAAATACATTCTTTGTAAAAAAAAAAAAAAAAGAAAAAAAAATCCCGGCCCTAGAAGGAGTTATCATTTTGCTGCAACACTTGGCATGCAGTTGCATTTCAGGTATGAACGACGAAACTGGACTGCTGTTGAGTGGAACCGGGTTTTATAAATCCGTGTCTAGTTTGGGCGCTGACGATGTCCATGTTCATGTCTGCACTCCTAAGGTTGAGCTCCTCAATCTTGCCTTTGCTGGGGAGTGGCACACTGCCCTCACTGCTGGTGTGATGGTCTAGAGGGCCATCGTTTATGACAGTCGGTCATCCCTACTAATGGTATGAGGGACAATGGCAGCTCAGCGATATGTTCAGGACATCCTGAAGCCATGTATGTTGTCTCTCATGGCGGCCTCCGGGAGGCATTTTCCAGCATAATAATGCTCAGCCGCACACACAAGGGGGTCACAGAAATGTCCCCACAACATTGTCACACTTCCATGGCTGCCCATTCCCCACATTTATCACCAATAGAACATGTATGGGATCATCTGGCATGCTAACTTCAACAGCCTGTGAGTTTGCACGATCCAGCAGCTCAGTTACAACAAATGTGGAGTGATATGCTGCAGGATACCATATAGAACCTGTATGCCTCTATGCCCACCCGTATCACATCTTACATCAAAGCTGAAGGCAGCCCAACAGGGTACTAGAGACACCATCCCCGCCCATATCTCACCTTGTGTCCAAGCTAGAGGCGGCCCAACAGTATAATTATAGCCTCTGTGCCTGATCATATCACATCTTGCTTCCAAGCTAGAGGCAGTCCAATGGGGTACTAGAACCACCGTACCTGCCAGTATCACATTTTACATTCAAGGTAGAGGCGACCCAACAGGATACTAGAGCCTTCATGCCTGTCTGTATCACATCTTGTATCCAAGCTAGAGGCAGCCCAACAGGGTACTAGAGCCTCCATGCCCACCCATATCACATCTTGTATCCAAGCTAGAGGCAGCCCAACAGCGTAATAGAGCCTCCATGCCTCCATGCCTGCCTCCATCACAGTTTGTATCCAAGCTAGAGGCAGTACAACAGGGCACTAGAGCCTCCATGTTTGCCTCTATTACATCTTGTACGAGGGGCTGCTGATAAGTCTTTGGCTTTGTGTTCTTTTTTTGTTTCTATGGTAACGAATGTTACATCACATGAAAGCCTTATGTGTCTAATATATGTTTTCAAAATTGTGTGTTTGTAGCTTATGGCAACAGTGATCAAGGCACGCAGGAAAACAAAATGGCGGAGTCTAAGGTGATATTCACAGCAAATGGGAACAGAGGAGTGATAATATTCTTGGTTTCTGCAAGGAAAGTCCGCGAAGGATATTCATGGTGATATGTGGCAGACATTGGGGGATCAATGCCCTTCATATTCTACAGTTAAGAACTGGGTTGCCAAATTTAAACGGGCCACTTCAGCACCAATGATGAGGAACGTTCTGGACGAACGAGAGAGGTTGTTGTTCTGGAGATCGTCGATGCTGTGCACAATCTCATACTGTAGAATCGGCCAATTTCAGCTGAAGGAATAGCAGACATCATGGGGATTTCTGGTGAACGAGTTTGTGTCATTATCCATGAACATTTGAACATGAAGAAGCGATCTGCACAGTGGGTCCCCAAATGTTTGACAACAGATCAGAAAAGCATGCGAGTGAAGACTTCCTGGTCCATTTGTCAGCGTTTCCGGACTGATAAGAACTTCCTGGATCGACTGGTCACTATGGATGAGACCTGGATTTATTTGTATGACCCTGAAACTAAGGAGCAGTCAAAAGAGTGGAGGCACACTGGTTCTCCTCGCCCAAAGAAGTTCAGGGTGCAAAAATCAGCCACTAAGGTGATGGCGTCTGTGTTCTGGGATAAGGAGGGCGTGCTGCTAGTGGACTACCTTCAAAATGGTTCCACCATCAATGCAAGGTATTACATTGACCTTTTGGACCAATTAAAGGCAGCTCTGAAGGCCAAAAGGCACGGCAAGCTGTCCAAAGGAATCTTGTTCCTGCAATACAACTCCTCCGCTCACACTGCACAAGCGGCCACAGCAAAACTGGTGGAGCTAGGCTTCAGCTGGTTGACCACCCACCTTATCCACCAGATCTAGCTCCCTCTGACTATCATCTGTTTCCAAACCTGAAGAAACACCTCAAGGGTACTAAATTTCACACCATTTCTGATGCTATGGCTGCTACGGATGACTGGTTTGAGGCACAACCGAAATCCTTACAGAACTTGAAATACCGATGTAAGAAGTGTGTTGACATCAGTGGCGAGTATGTGGAATAAATGTAAAGTTTCATCTTCCTATTTAGTTTCTTTCTGGGTAAAGTCAAAGACTTATCAGCTGCCCCTCGTATCCAAGCTAGAGGCAGCCCAACAGGGTACTAGAGCCTCCATGCCCGCCTGTATCACATCTTGTATCCAAGCTAGAGGCTGTACAACAGGGTACTAGAGTCTCCATGCCCGCCTGTATCACATCTTGTATCCAAGCTAGAGGCTGTACAACAGGGTACTAGAGTCTCCATGCCCGCCTGTATCACATCTTGTATCCAAGCTAGAGGCGGTACAACAGGGTCCTAGAGCCTCCCTTCAAGTGTTCAGTTTTACACAATAAATTCTCCTTTTGCTCTGATAATATAATCACATACTTATATCAATGTTACAAATCACACAGAGAAAGTTTCACTTGATTCCGACAACTTCTAGGGGAAGCATTGTTTTCGACAAAGAGTGTATTAAGAAAGTTATTGTAAAAATGCCTCTATGCTTTTGATTCGGCCAGTGCTATATCTAGCTCTTCATGTGTTGTCGCTTTCTATAAGCTGATTTATATATCATTTAATGGTTACTTTTCATTTCCAATAATTATAAGATGACAAAACGTAAATTATACATCATGAACGAGATCTTGGAGCATTTCCTCCCATGGAGTAATTAATTTCGCACACCCAGGTCTTCCATCCCACCTATGTTATAAAACAAAAATATCTGCCCAGATTGTAATTTATGCCTCGATGCATCTTATTAGCACAACATAGTTTTCTAGAAAACACCTCAAACCAAGTGATTATTATATAAATGACAGGGTGTGGAACTTACATGATGGAAATCCATAAATTGTGGATTACAAAGCCTGCCTACTCATGGGGAAAGGTTGTGATGAAGGATATGGCAGTGGTCAGAGGTGTAATTGGAGGCTTCTGGGCCCTAGTGCAAAACACTGTAATAGGGCCCCATCTACCATGTCCATGTCTAAGGGGGAGTTCAAATAGAGCAGAACTGCTGTGGAATTCTAGTCGTGTAATGTGTGCTGAGATCCTGCATCATTGTGTAGTACAATGTAAGTGAATGGAGCTCTAACAAACCAATTCAGTTACAGCAGAAAAATCCTGCAACAGAAGATAATCAAGTTCGGATTTTCACTTCCCATCAGCCTCCCATCACTTCTGGGAAGTTGCATTCTGCGCCGGAGGATCGGCAAGTGTTTTCCATTGTTTTCAATGAGAATCCTCGCAACGCACTCATGGCCCCATTGAAAACAATGTGCAAGGCATTCTGGGTCAGCTCCCAAAGATAGGACATGCCGGGATTTTTTCCCGCAGCGTGATACGGGTAAAAATCGATCATGTACATGACCCCATTCAAAGAAATGGGCTTCATATTCATGCAAGATTTATGTGATTCACAATGCACAAATCTCGTACGATTTTCTCGACCATGTGAAAGTGGCCTTATGGCTCCTTCACACGGGCGATTTTGCGCGTGCAAAATTCCTTGCGCAAAACGCATCCAATAGAATCCATTGGTTTCAATAGCTTCCCTCACATGGAATGTTTTTGCGCCCAGGTCAGGGAAAAAAATCCACTACATGTTCTAGTTTTGTGCGCACTTGTGCACCAGAGGCTCAATAGATACCTATAGGGGTGCGCAAATGCGTGCGCTGTTTGCACGAAAATGCATACTGAATGGTACAATTTCACATGGAAGCTCGTATACACCTGGGAATAGTAGGCTGGCCAGCCCACTAACTAGGCTGCCCCGCCTACTAATTAGGCTGCCCCACCTGTTTAAACATTTTCTTTCAAAAACAGTACTACACCTGGTCATAGATTGTGTGTGCCATTGCTGTTCCGCCACATTCACTTCAGTGGAGGAAAGCCGCAATACTTGGCACAGCCCATGGACAGGTGTACTGTTGTTTCTGGAAGAAATCAGCTGTGTTCCTCTAATCCTGTACACCCCCTTTAAATCTGGGTGCCTAAGCATTGCTACCTGGATCCTGGATGAATTCAAGGATCCAACCACCATCTGGGGCATGACAAAATTTTGACTTGACATTCTAGAATTCTGAGGACTGAAATTTGTTATATCATTAGATGTAAACTTTTCTTGTAGGACCTACAGTCTTGAAGAATTGTGAAGTCATACAAAAGGAATATTTCATGATTGTTTAGGGTTATTCCTCTCATGACCATTGTAGGGAATCTAGTATGGTCACATTGTAGACAAATCAGACCCTCAACAATTAATCATGACTCCTGTCTCCAAAGCTTCTTTGTATCTTCATGTTTCTCAGTGTATTGTTTGTCATCTTCCCTTTGGTCAAATATACTTGTAATATATGTAAGCTATAGGAGTAAAATAAAGCTAGGGTCTGGTCATTTATGGAAGATGTCACCTGATTTGCTCCAAATCCTCTAGTTTGCCTTCCTTTTCTCAAACATCTCCAAATCCAAAGTTTCAAAGGCTCCAGGTGACCATGAGATGAGTGTTATTCCAGAATGTCCTGTCTTGTGTGTCCGATTTCTCAATGATGCATTCAAGATTTCTGGAATGGTGTCCATCTTGTTGCTGGTCATCTTTTTGTTGAACTTTTCTGTACATAACTTCTCCAATGAGCGGGATCTTCTCATAATAGATTCTGAATAAGATTAAGCTTGAATCTGCTCATTTGTGCTTCAAGTAGATGTTTTCAAGTGCTTACAAAATGATAGCTTGAAAATAGGAATCTCAAAAAAGCAAAAATCAAGGCCTCATACAGCAATGTCAACAAATATTAAAACATGGCTCTTAGAACAGAGTCATCGAAAATTGTAAAAATGTGGTACATCTTGAAGGCCAAAATTTTTAAGGGGTATGAAGACCATGGAAGACAAGAACGAAAGAGCTGCAGAATGAGATGTATAACTAGTAGAAAGAGGGAGATTGTGATCCCACTGTATAGGGCTCTGGTAAAACCACATCTGGGATACTGTGCTCTGTTCTGCCGACCTCACCTATAGAAAGACATTGATAAAATAGAACAAATCTAAAGATGGGCTACAAAAATGGTGGAAGGTCTTAAAGAGTATACCCATCTATGACTTGTATGGCATATCTACAGGATACGCCATAAAAATCTGATAGATGGAGGTCCCAACTCTGGAACCTGCCTATCTAGTTCTGCCCCCTCTCCATAGCTTGAACACTGTGGAAACAATGCAGCTCGCTGTGTAAAGCTGTTTCCGTAACTCCTATTGACTTGAGTTATGGAAACAGTGAAGTGATGCCTGTTCAGCTGTTTCTGTAAGTGTTGACCAGGCCACCACATCCAGCTAGAATGGGGACAGTAAGGGTTAACGAGAGGTAGGTGCTGCTCCCCGACATGGAATCTTTTGGTATTGGAAGCTAACAAAAACCCGGCAAAACAGAGACCAATTGCTTTTCATTTCAGCAGATTTCTACTGTTTGTGGGTTCCCTCCTGATCCCTTTTACAGGATTTTAGACCATGATGGAACTCCTATAAGGAAAAGATGATATGAACAGGCCCTAACACTAATAAACAACACTGCAATACAGCAGTATAGCAATGCATTATAGCTGCAGTTAACGGATCACAAGTTCCTACCATTATTAAAAAAGTTCAGTAAAGTTAAAGGGGTTGTCCCGCGAAAGCAAGTGGGGTTCAGCACTTCTGTATGGCCATATTAATGCACTTTGTAATATACATTGTGCATTAATTATGAGCCATACAGAAGTTATTCACTTACCTGTTCCGTTGCTAGCGTCCCCGTCTCCATGGTGCCGTCTAATTTCAGCGTCTAATCTCCCGATTAGACGCGCTTGTGCAGTCCGGTCTTCTCCCTTCTGAATGGGGCCGCTCGTGCCGGAGAGCTGCTCCTCGTAGCTCCGCCCCGTCACGTGTGCCGATTCCAGCCAATCAGGAGGCTGAAATCGGCAATGGAACGCACAGAGCCCACGGTGCACCATGGGAGAAGACCTGCGGTCCACCGTGGGTGAAGATCCCGGCGGCCATCTTCGCAAGGTAAGTAAGAAGTCACCGGAGCGCGGGGATTCGGGTAAGTACTATCCGGTTTTTTTTTTAAACCCCTGCATCGGGTTTGTCTCGCGCCGAACGGGGGGGCTATTGAAAAAAAAAAAAAACCCGTTTCGGCGCGGGACAACCCCTTTAATCTAAGACCTAAATGTAAAAACAATGTCAGAACTCCAACCTAAAGAAATGTAATAAAAGTTAATAAATTGTGTGCATCCCAAATGGTGACACATAAAACTACAACTCATTCTGCAAAAAAACAAGCCATTATACATCTACAGGAAAAATGAAATGAGTTGTGGCTCTTGAAAAGTGGTTATACTAAAATGAAAAAAAAATTATGCGTCCTGAAAGCCCAAAATTTATCATCCTGTTAAAGGGTTAAACAGTAAGGAGTCTCAGTTTTTCACTTGGGATATAAGTAATACAAAGTCTGGGAGTCACGCTATGAGCTCTAAAGGCAAACATACGTGACTGTAACAGAGCGCCATAAAACCGTGCCGTATCCACCACTCCCATGAGCATTTGGGGACACTGCAGATATAAGAAGCATGGATGAGACATTGTAGCATTCTGACAATAGCCGCTGATTACATTTAAGCCTTTGTGTTTATATCTGTATGTTACATTTGTATTTTTCCAGCTCCATTAAGCTATGTTAGACTATTTACTGTGGAAGCCAAAAGTAAATATAAGAAAAACCACAAATCCTTTTCTGAATTCCCCAGGATCGGCATGACGATACACAAACTACTTTTCACTGCCATAACAAGTCACTTGTGTCCAAACTATGTTGGTAATAATAAAAAGCACAAAATTCTGATAGTTTCTCCAGAATTTAACATTTTAGTCCAAAAAATAGTGGCCCAATTTGGTACTGCAGGCTCAGCACCGATTGAAATCAGTTGGAGTTGTACCTGTTGTACCAAACCAGGCTGCTGCAAAGTTGATAGTACTACCTGCTTCCAGCCCTCTCTGCACTGATGGCAGGCCTGGGGATCAACTGATCGACGGAGACCATTATTAACATTTAATTACCTATGTTGAGGATAGGTCATCAATCATGAAAGACCTGGACAATCCCTTTAAATACTTTTGTGTAAAACCCCCCCAAAAATTCATAGGAACAGGTCAGAGCTTGCAGTACCATTCCGGGCTGCTGCACTGTGAACAGTGCTGGCCTACTTCCATCATACAGTGGCTCCATCGAACAGCTGATTGTTTGGGTTTCTGAGTGTTGGACCCCCATCAATCTAATATTGATGACCTATCTTGGGATCAGGTCATTAATGTTATATTCTCAGCAAACCCCTGTAAGTAATGACTGAGCACTATCTTGCTACTTTTTTATAGCTTGGACCACTGTACCGCAAAGAATAACTACCGATGACCATATTAGATGACAAGGTGTTCAGTGATATAGGAACTCATTGAGACTTGGGAAGATGGAAGCCATCAGAATATGAAAAAGCAGCATGGGACAATGGATTTTATTGTAATCAGATTAGAGTACTGGTCCCCAACCAGTGACTTGCGATCCACTTGAGTCTAGTGACCTCAAGCTTTCTGGCTTGCCATGGGAGTCCTGAGTTATGTACTTGCAATGGACATTATTGCAGACATATCCCAGCCATCAAAAAGCGCCAATTGAGATAGCATAAAATTAAACCAATGGAATCTACCTACCCAAATGTACACATCATTTTATACTAAGCCCTCCCCCTAACGATCTCAGCGTGAAATACTTTTACAAAATCTTCAACAAAGAATTAGATGTAAGGGTTGGGAGCTTGAAAAAGGCCCATTTTCTCAATTGGGAGAGAGACTTAAATGTCTCATACTCCACAGAACAATGGTCCTGAGCGTTTACATGGGCTCATGAAGCTACATTATGCGCTAGTCTATTAGAAGTATACTATAAAACGGTAACCAGATGGTATTATTCACCATTTAGACTGGCCTCCCTCTTCTCAAATGGTACAGCAGAGTGCTGGGGATCCTGTGGGAGCCAAGGCACCCTTCTCCATATTTTTTGGAGTTGCGCCAAACTAAGAGCATTATGAGTAAAAGTTTTCGAGCTCATAAATAAAGTGTCGGGTACTAAATTCTCCCTTAACCCTCAACTGCCTTTTCTCTTGTTGGGTCTAGAAAGATTTCCTATCAAGTATAGGAAATTGGTCTCTCACATTTTCCTTGCTGTCAAATATTCTATAGCTAAGAACTGGAAGTCGAGTGAACCGCCTTTATACCAAACGCTAATGGAAATGATCTCACAACACAGAAATTATGAAAGAATATTTGCCCTAGAAAATAATAAATTTCCTGCCTACATGGAGACTTGGAAACCATGGTGGGACCTATTTATAAAATAGTCCGAACACAAAGGAGGGGTAATCTTCATACTTCCCATAATGTATCCTAATTCTCGCCTGTAAAAGGGATCAAAATCTATATATGGAATAGAAGCAACAAGGAAAGACTATCCCCCCAACTTCCCTAAGTTTCCTTCCCCCAGCTCCCTGTTTGTATAGACATAAAGCAATACAGTGTTATTGCATAGGTAAACATAACATGACCAGATAAAGAATTGTAAGTCTATTTTAATAAAAAAAAATTGGGAAAAAAAATTGTGTCAAATTTCAAATTAAAACATTTATCAGCAAATGTTTGCAATTTCACAATTTTGATGTTTCTCCACATTTACATCAGAGATGCATGGTGAATTTTGGTACAACACACTTCTTGCAGCCTACGATTGCACTATAGTCTTTTCTACAGTATATAACATAATACGGTAATGTGAGTGAAAGCTGTTGTGTTGCAACTCGTAACTTGCTGCGACCTGACAATCGCAAAAAATCCATCAATCTTGAGATTGTTGGGTTGCAGTAATCACGAGTCACAACCCAACTGCATTCACTCATGATGTAGCAAGGCCATAGTGCAATCTTTGACAGTGTAACATGTGCCCTGCCCAAAGTCAAGTCGCTATAGCCTAAAAACTTCTTTCCACCATCTTTGAGTTGAATATGGCTCCAGACATCCTTCACAGTAGAATGTGACTCACAAGGTACGAAAGGCTGAGGACCTCTGGATTAGAGGAAAGTGTTTTATATGGATTTAGTCTTCATTAGAAGAGTTAAAAAAAATTGGAAAACTGAGATTTACTGATTTTCTCTATTGGGAAATAATGATTGGAAAATAAAGTGCAATAAGGAAGATTGAAACATCTGAGTGACACCTAATCCCATATTAATCAGGACTGAAAGCTTATCCACCTTTCCACACAATTGTAAACCCCGAGGGATTAATACCGATTGCAAAAGCCCTAACCCCAGTCCTGTGTAGTCATGAATACCTATACCCAACAGTACTGTGTATTTAGGCTGCTCTTGTTATCAACATAAGCCGTCAAATGCCAGCTGGACCGTATCATATTACTCTTTGGCATCTATGTGGTGCCACCTTAATTATGTGATTACTGATTCATCCTATTGACGTAATACCACAGTTTAGAACTTTTCATCAGCAATTAGGATGGTAATTAAATTACTAAATCCTGGTTTCTATGTAGACAGAGTATGCCAATGGACAGAAACCAACATGGTTTTGTATACTTAGTTATAGCGGTCTCTTATACAAAGCCATTTTCACTTACATGCTTTGCAAGTTCAGACCTTGGCTTATTTACGTTTTTGAATTCTTACGTTTTTGAAGCTTTGTCTTCTTGAATGTTGTACTTTAGAGACGAGCGAGCATACTCGCTAAGGGCAAATACTCGAGCGAGTATTGTCCTTAGCGAGTACTTGCCAGCTCGTGGGGAGCCGCGGGAATGGGGAGGAGATCTCTCTCCCCCCCCCCCTGCTCCCTCCCGCTCACTCCTGCTCACCCCCGCCGGCACCCAAATCTTTTCTCACGAGCGGACAGGTACTTGCTAAGGACAACACTCGCTCGAGTATTTGCCCTTAGCGAGTATGCTCGCTCATCTCTATTGTACTTAAAGGAGATGTCTCGAGGAAGCAGTTAATTTTTTTTTTTGCCCAGTCCCCCCCATTAAACACACATTATTAAGCCCCCCTGTAAATGACATTTCTAGCTGGTTCGTACTTACCGTTCCAGCGTTTCAGCAAGTTATAAAAGTTTCCTCAAGATGGCCGCCGGCTCTTTCCCCGTCGCTCGCTGCAGCCCGACGTGCGCGCTCCCGAGACGCCGCCAGCTGTGTCTCCATGGCAACCGGACGCATCGCAGCCGCCGACCAGACAGCAGGTAACCGGCGCTAGCCCCCGGCTCCCCAGCGCTAGCTCCCCCGGCGCAGCGACAGCCCCCCCGGCCTAGCGCTAGCTCCCCCGGCGCAGCGACAGCCCCCCCGGCCTAGCGCTAGCTCCCCCGGCCTAGCGACAGCCCCCCCGGCCTAGCGACAGCCCCCCCGGCCTAGCGCTAGCTCCCCCGGCGCAGCGACAGCCCCCCCGGCCTAGCGACAGCCCCCCCGGCCTAGCGCTAGCTCCCCCGGCGCAGCGACAGCCCCCCCGGCCTAGCGACAGCCCCCCCGGCCTAGCGCTAGCTCCCCCGGCGCAGCGACAGCCCCCCCGGCCTAGCGACAGCCCCCCCGGCCTAGCGCTAGCTCCCCCGGCGCAGCGACAGCCCCCCCGGCCTAGCGACAGCCCCCCCGGCCTAGCGACAGCCCCCCCGGCCTAGCGCTAGCTCCCCCGGCGCAGCGACAGCTCCCCCGGCCTAGCGACAGCTCCCCCGGCCTAGCGACAGCTCCCCCGGCCTAGCGACAGCTCCCCCGGCGCAGCGGCAGCCCCCCCCCCCCCGGCGCAGCCCGGCGCAGCGGCAGCCCCCCCCCGACCCATCACTTACCTGGGAGGCTTCTCGGGGCTGCTGGGCTGGGCTGGGCTGGTCTTCTCCGCTGGGCAGCTCCAGTTTCTGCACCTTCCTCTAACAGAGGATGGTGCAGAATGGCCGCTTCAGCGCGCTCCCGAGCAGTGACAGCTCGTCTGCGCATGCGCAGAAGAGCTGTAGCGGGGAGCACACTGAAGCGTCTCGTGCTGAATGGAGAAGACCGGACTGCGCAAGCGCGTCTAAAAAAGCAAGCTGCCAGCGAATTTAGACGGAACCATGGAGACGAGGACGCTAGCAACGGAGCAGGTAAGTGGAATAACTTCTGTATGGCTCATATTTAATGCACAATGTACATTACAAAGTGCATTAATATGGCCATACGGAAGTGTATAACCCCACTTGGTTTCGCGAGACCACCCCTTTAATTAAACTTTTCTTATAAACATAAATTTACCCTTTGGTAAAATAGTCTAATTTCCTCAATATACAGGGTGTCTTATAAGTGTGGAAACACCCATATAGAGTGAAATATCCAGTATTCCGCCAAGCTTCAGAGAACGGGCGAAACCTGTTAGGCTATATCACCAACATGACGGTTACATCTCTGGTAGATGTACAAATTATTAGAGTTGTAGAGTGATTATATGTCTTGTCACCGGAGGCCCTAAAAGTGGTTCCACCCTTGGCCTATAGAAAGGCTCTCAGAGGCTACTTGTGTGTAGTGACCTCTTTTTCCACCTGTGTAGAGCTTGTAGACCACTAGACACCTCTACGACGCAGAGAAGGGATGTCACCCAGTTAATAGAGTTTGAAAGGAGGTCCATTATTGGAATGCGAGAAGTTGGATGGTTGTAGCGATGAATTGCCTGAAACCTGTGCCATTCTGACCAGACTGTTAGGACCAGTGGATGCGTGACCACTAAGAGTGGATCGTCTAATCATCTGACAAGCACCAGCAGCTCCAACTGTTTCACCGTCTGCCATCCAGAGTCACATGGTGCCATCGTTACACCCCTGTGTCTGTCGGAACCAGTTCCAGGACCTTGGCTGAAGGATATTTGGTCTAACAGCAGTTAGCACCCACTGTCGCCTCCGTTTGTAGTGCTGTCGTGGATTATGAAACTGGACTGCTTCTGGGTTCTCTTCAGCAATGAATCCAGGTTTAGTTTGGGCACAGACAACAATCATGTTTGTGTCTGAAGACTTTTGGGGTGAGCGCCTCAATCGTGCCTCTGCTGTGGAGCGGCACACTGCCCCCTGCTAATGTGATGGTCTGGGGGCATCATGTATGACAGTCACCCTCTACTAGTGGTACGAGGGACAATGACAGCTCAGTAATATGTTCAGGACATCCTGCAGCCACATGTGTTGCTCTCATGGACGAGCTTCCAAGAGGCATCTTCAAGCAGGATAATGCTCGGCCGCACACACAAGGGTAAAATGTGATTGTTCTCAGCAAGAGAAACGACGTAATCTTGTAGATATGATACCTTTTAATGGCTAACAAAAATACATGATGTAATAATAGCGAGCTTTCGTACCAACGCAGGGTACTTCTTCCGGCTTAAATGGATTGGATCTGAAGAGGCATGCATATTTATACACACTTATAACATACATACTTATGACAAGGCACAGATATGGATGTGATTGGTTCGCACTTAAAAGGAATTCTGCATACCAGAAAACAAACTTTTTTTGTCTAGGCACTGATAGCGGAGTGAAAGTTTTATGGTCCCTAAATTACTGTTGGAGGGGGGGAAAAAGGTCAACAGGCTCGAATTGTTATAAGAGATACACAAACATTTTTAGCTAAATACTGATAAGGGAGTGAAAGTTTATGGTCCCTGAATTACTGTTGATGGGGGTCTTATCTGTGCAATCAAGTCTCACACTTCCCATTCACCCATAAATCCTGGGGAATAGTTTAACCCAGTATTCAGCGTGTCAAAGGTTGTTATCAATTTATATTCCCAAATTCTTCTGTGGTTTTGTGACTTGAAACCCCCCTTCAATATCAAAACTCTCATATCTCCTATGTCATGTCCATGGTTAGAGAAGTGCTCGGCATGACATAGGAGGCGGCCCCATTCACTAGGGAGAAGACTGGACTGCGCAAGCGCGTCTAAAAACGCCAGAAGACAGCGAATTTAGACGGATCCATGGCGACGGGGACGCTAGCAACGGAACAGGTAAGTGAATAACTTCTGTATGGCTCATAATTAATGCACGATGTACATTACAAAGTGCATTAATATGGCCATACAGAAGTGCTGAACCCCACTTGATTTCACGAGACAACCCCTTTAAGGCTTGAGGTCAATGAAAAAGTGCTGTGATTTATGTCTACCAAAAACAAAACCTACAATGGAAACATCCATACAACTGTTCTAGTTTGCCCTGATTTAAATTGTCTCCTGAGCATGGTGACGGCAGTTGCCAAATTGCAACACGATACCTCATTTTGTAACTCTGCATTCCTCCAGGGCATGGCACTGTATGTGTCGTTTCTCATCATGTCTCCAGAATACGCTGTTTTCTCTACATCATCAAGAGATCAGTTGAGTATTTACAAGTCTTTCACTTTAGATGAAAACAGAGTAAATGTTTGTAAATGGACATACGTTGGGTCTGTAGGAATAAGTAGGACAGGCACAGGTGAGACAGTGAATCATGTAACCTAGATGCCAGGGTGTGTCAGATAGCAAAGTGCAAAGCACACAAATAAGCCTGGTGACACTTGCTACAAAAATAAGGTGACTGGGTCACCTGCTGCTATGACGTACAGTACTGTGCAAAAGTGTTAGGCCCCCTGCACAAGGGCGGAAATTCCGCGGCAGGATTTCCCGCAGAATTTCCACCCGTGGCCGCCGCCATAGGATTGCATTAGAAAACGTAATCCTAGGCAGACGGCCGCGATTTGTCCGTGTGAAATCACATTCGAAAAACAAATCGCGGCATGCTCTATTTCTGTGCGGGTCAGCTCCGCTCTGCGCATGCGCCGGCTGGCCGGCAGCCAGCACAACATAGAGCTGGAGCTGCGGGAGCAGGTGAGACCCGCACTGGTCCCTGCAGGGGCGTGGGTTGGATCCCGCTGCGAGAATTCTCATCTGCAGGCGGCCTTAGGCAGGTGTGGAAAAAATGCTGCCAAATAAGAACTTTTTCAAAAATAGAAGGTGTCTGGTTAAAAATTTATTCTGCAGCAGGACAACAAGCCCAACCACAGCCAATGTCCTGAAGAACTATCTTCAATGTAAAGAAGAACAAGGAGTCCTGGAAGTAATGATATGGCCCCGTAGAGTCTTGATATCACATCATCCAGTCTGTTTGGGATTATATGAAGAGACAGAAAGACTAGAGTAATCTACATCCACAGACGATTTCTGGTTAGTTCTCCAAGAGCTTTGGAAAAACCTACCTAGGGAGTCCCTTCAAAACTGTGCAAGAACTGATGCTGTTGTGCAGGTAAAGGACGGTCACACCAAATACTGATGTGATATAGATTTCTCATTTGTTCAGGCACTTTGCATTTTGTTAATTGACAAAAAAGAAACAATTAACACTTCTATGTTTGACAGCTTTCTTACTTTGCAGCATTTTCCACACCTGCCTAAAACTTTTGCACAGTTCTGTTTGCTTTGCATCTCCTGAACATTACTGTTAGAAGATGCAGTACATAAGTATAATGCACGAGGTGCCTTTAGAAGGTATTCGCCTACGCTATTGTGTCCTCCAAAAATACAGAAAGCGAACGAAAACGAGGTCAAATGGAGGCAAAAGTTTGCAACTTCAGTCCCTGACAAGGTTCTGTCTATGTACCGTTTTCAGCTATTCTGATGGAATTCCGGGATGCAGAATAACGCTATGTGAATGCAGCCTTACACCACTTGTCGAGGCATGCCAGGCTCAACGCCTTACATTTTGCAGTAGCCATACCTGGTATAGCTTGAATGGGACTGAGCTGCACTTAAGCCATGCGACAAATAAATATGACTTTATTGGCTCGAGAAGAGGCAGCGGCTGACAAGTGGGGATCCTGGGCAGCGGACCCCACTGATCTGATATTGGTGACTTAAGCTCTAAATACTGATTGGGGGCAGAAAAAGGGCTATAAATACTGAGCGGAGACGTAAGAAGACATTATTACTAACCGGGGGACAAGGAGGAGCTTTTACTGAGTGTCGGGTGTTGAAAGCAGTACTTACTGTGTGGGCTTACAGGGGACACAAAAGGGGGATTGTATTATTTTGCGGGGCACTACATGCAGTATTATTACTATCTGATGGTTAGGAATATTGTATAGAGGTCTGGAAAATTTATGGAGGACACTGGAAAAACCAAAAAACAAAGATGTCAGTATTTCAAAGCAAACTGTGGCTGGCAGATGTGGTCATGATGGTCTGGACTATATGGAAAAGACAGGAAAAGCGAAGGACTGCAGTCAGAGAGGATTTTACCTATGATCACTGTATATAATGACACTGTATTCACTCATACAGTTTGCAGAGTCATGTGTAGACCTGGCATCTACCATTACTTGGTCAATTGAAGGAATTTTTTTTACTTTAAATGGGGAAAATGGACTTTTACCTCATTGGGTTTTATTTGCCTTCTTCTGGATCAACATTAGGGGGTAATAGGCTGAACTGGGTGGACATTTGTCTTTTTTTCGGCCTTACATACTATGTTCCTATGTAAAGTGCATAGTTGAGGGGGGACCCCATTCAAAATTTTGCTTTGGGGCCCAACCTTTTCTAGTTACCCTTCTGTCTTTAAGTTGTACTCTTTCCAGTTTTGTCCTTTGCTCCTATGTATCAATGCATGAAGATTGAAGACTGTAAATACAGTATAAGATATGGGTGATATGGGTGTGTAATATGACATGCTCTACATGACTGTAAAACTAGTAAAACCAACTTGTAATTAGCATCTTCTTTCAGCCTGACTATTAAAAAGATCATTAAGATAGTATAATTTTGTTAAGACCATTAATTAGAAACATTGCTTCCTGTCTGCTGTGTGGTCTGCATTATGGGGTTATTTATGCAGCTTATTATATTAATATTATTATATGATGTCATATTGCACTGCAGTCATATTCAGTGAGGTCTCCTATAGTGCCTACGGATTAATTACTACACATAACCTTAGTACTGACAGCCTGAAGTATGACAGGTATGTGAGCATCAGCGGTGGGGGCAGCTATCAATGTAACATGTAATGAACTCTGTACATCTCTCCATGTCATTCATAGTGCTGCTTGTCTGAACCCTCACTCCAATCACAGACACCCAAGTGTAATTTGGGTGAGGGGGGAGGCAGGTAGATCTCAGTACCTGTATGTAGAGCTGTCACAAACGGACATTAACTCCACCTCCACTACCCTAGACCACCAGGGAAGTAGGCATTAACTATTTCACTTTCCTTTATAATGAGGAAAGCTGACATTAACCCCTTTCTTATAATGGACCAGTAGATAAACAAACATTATCCCCTCCACTGCCCTAGAGCACCAGGGATGGTGGAATTAAAGGGATTTTCTGGGCAAATACTATTGATGACTTGATCTCAGGATAGGTCATCATTTTTGATCAGCAGGGATCTGCAGCTCGGGATCATTGGGGTTGGAGCAGAAAGTCTAGTAGAGGGAAGGCGCCTACTACACTTTAAGATTCACACTTGATGATAAAATTACTTGATTGCCTCCCTCCAATAATCTATACCACTGAAAAAGTTGGCATTAACCCCTTGGCGACATTCGCCGTCCATGTACAGATGATGTATGCAGGGAATGTACAGACTGGCTGAAACCTGGCCGCAGCAGCTGCGAGTGGAGATAATACTGATTCAGCTGTTAACCATGTAAATAATGCTATAAGATTCTGACACTACTGCATAAAATATAATTCCATACTTTCACAGCAGTAACCAGACAACTGCTTCAAATACCGCAAACAGCCCCACTATGTTAAAATTGTGGGGTGCCGTTCAGGTGTCATGGCAGCCTTTTGAAGTCTCCTAGGACTGCCATATATTTGTGACTATTAAGATGTGCCTGTGGCACCATCACAAAGGGAGGTGGTGGGGCGGGGGCAGAGCTAGCTAAGTTCCAGAACTTAGCTCTGCCCCCACCCCCTCCCATTGCAAATAGTGGCGAGGGGTAGAGAGGGGGCGGGAGCTCAGTGCACTGCTCCCGACTCTTCCAGCCTCCTCCCCTGCAGGAAGGGACACCATACATCAGCCGGGCGTGAAAACCTGGCTGATATACAGTCGTCTGAATAAGCCCTAAAAGCAATCACAAAGATGTATGTACACCGAAGTGGTACCAACAGAAAATGGTGACAGAAAGGAATTTATTTTACAAAAGATATTTAGCTTGTAAAAGTACGGCAACTTAAAAAAAAACTTAAGAGAAACTTGGTATTGTTGTAATCTGACCCATAGAATAAAGTGATGCCATTTTTGCCACAATGTGTATGACATGAAAACAAGACCTTACAAAATGTGGTGCAATTAAGTTTTTTTTATCCCCATTTAGATTTTTTTAAAGTATTTTACCACATTATATGGTGCATTAAATAGTACCATTGAAAAATACAACTTGTCCTGCAATAAACAAGCCCTCAGACAGCTACACCAACAGAAAAATACAGTTTGTTTGTTTTTTATTAGGGAAAAGAAAACAAAAATTAAAAACCAAAAAAGTGACCATGTCCTCAAGCAGTTAATTAGGTCATTACTATAGACAGTCTGGGAAGCTTAGATTAACCCCTCCACTAACCTAGACCACCTGGGGATTCTACAATTGCTATGAAATATTTTTTCCATATTTTCTGTTGCATGCATCCTAAAGTCCAGTTTGCCTTATTGTCAAAAAATACTGCAAAGTTTATAACAATAAATTTGTGATTCTCTAAAACAGGGAAGGATCACAAAGTGCCATTTATTGCAGCAGTACCTTATCTTACATCTGTAGACAAAGCCCGATTAAAATGACTGGCTCTCTAACCTGAATCCAATCCCTGATATCTTATGACATTGAGAATTTCTAAGGTGGAAAACCCCTTTAACCCCTTTAAATATAAGCCTCCCCCCTCGAATATAATCTATAACTGTAGAAAAAATATGTATATTAATACATCACATCAGAAATGCTGTCATCTCTGGCTTGTCTTCTAGCAGGTGCCCAGTACCGTACTCTTTTTCTCTTTCTCTTCTGGCCGGGGTTTTAAAAATCCCTGCCTCTTCAAAGCGCTGCCTCTGATTGGCTGAGCGCTGTGACCAATCAGAGGCATTGCTCAGTGACTGAGCACTGCCTCTGATTGGTTGCAGCGCTAAGCCAATGCACATCGGCACCTTCTTTGGCTTAACAGCCATTTAAATCAGGGTGGGGGAAGTTGGCGTCACGTGACAAGGATTAGGCCTCCGGCCATACGGACAGTAAGTTCATTTAGGGTGTTACATATACATCACCAGGTCACTATGCTGGGCAGCGAATGTGTGTCTAATGGATGAATGGTAGAACATAGGTTTACCTGCAGGTGCATGATTTGTATAAAAAGTGGGGTGTGGCATGCAGCTTGTTGTTGTGTTGCTACAGTGGTGAAGCAAGCAAGAGCGGTCAGGTTGGGTGGGAATCATGAGCCACAAGAGAAACCCTGGAGCCTGCTGAGAGGCCGAGTGCAGCCTGAATGTGTGAACCACAAAAGAAGCCCTTGAGCCTTCTGACTCAATCCAAGGAACAGATCAGTACAGACATCGAGCTTTATGGCTGTTGACCCACTGAGTCAGATAGAGAGCCTCATACCACAGAGACTGTAAGTCTTTCCCATGACCTGCTTAATAGCTACTATAAAGACTGTCAGTAGCCAAAGAGCCTGTGAATATAAAAAGATACTGAGACTGGTTTCCACAAAGAGTCGACGCGCCAAGACAGTGTTGCCAAGTAGTAAAGCTGCATTGCCAGAGTAATTGAAACTATGTTGCAGAGTTCTGAAACTTTCTATCAAGATTGTTACTGAATACTGCAATGTGTGCTGCAGCTCCTAATCCACCTGCATGGGGTCCCCCATAAGGTGGCTGCTATGGGGTCTTAAAGGGTAATGGAAAATGTGTGGAGGGGAGAACAAATGTCATAATTTTCTGTTAGAACTAGCCAAATTGGACTTCATAACTGGGGCCTATTTTAATCTTTGCTACATTTCTGTCTGTCTTATATGTGTTCCACTGGTGGCTGCGGTTTAGTAACCATCATTCTTATGGTTATCTCATACTGCTGGTTTGCACTAATAGGGTTCTTGTGGTAACACTTTAGTTACATAAGCGGAAAATGTTCTCTTTCTCGTTGCAGCTCAAAGACTTGGATGTGACCCCATTCTTATGTGACCCTATTTCTGTGTGACCCCATTCTTATGTGACCCCATTTCTCTGTGATCAGTCTTGTAAATGGGAAGCATCTTTTAATTTATTTAGTTTGGCAGTGTAAGGGCTCTTTCACACAAGTTTTTTACCACGTACTACACGTGCAGGTTTTGCATGTGTAATCCATGGTAACTAACTTTACATTGTTGTCAACAGTACCTTGCACACAGCGCATGGCAAGGGGTGATACATAGGTGGTAAGTGCGGTAGCCTGCTAGTGCGAGAGAGCCTCAAGGGTCCTCTTAGACGGGGCAAAAAATCGTTCGGATTCCCGCATCCAGTTGGAATCTGAACGATTATCATTCAGTGTAAATGCATGCTCCAACTAAATGATGAATGGGAATTAATTCCTTTCTCATTCAGTTTCTGCCTGTAAAAAAATGATTGAGGGATTGGTCCATGTAAACAGGCAGTCATTCACTTCTGAATGACTGCCGGTTTGGTGTGAATGGAGGCGTTCATGTACATGGGAGGCAGTATTATAGTAGTTATATTCTTGTACATAGTGGGCAGTATTATAGTAGTTATATTCTTGTACATAGGAGGCAGTATTATAGTAGTTATATTCTTGTACATAGGAGGCAGTATTATAGTAGTTATATTCTTGTACATAGGGAGGCAGTATTATAGTAGTTATATTCTTGTACATAGGGAGGCAGTATTATAGTAGTTATATTCTTGTACATAGGAGGCAGTATTATAGTAGTTATATTCTTGTACATAGGGAGGCAGTATTATAGTAGTTATATTCTTGTACATAGGAGGCAGTAATATGGTAGTTATATTCTTGTACATAGGGGGCAGTATTATAGTAGTTATATTCTTGTACATAGGGGACAGTATTATAGTAGTTATATTCTTGTACATAGGGAGCAGTATTATAGTAGTTATATTCTTGTACATAGGGGACAGTATTATAGTAGTTATATTCCTGTACATAGGGGACAGTATTATAGTAGCTATATTCTTGTACATAGGAGCAGTATTATAGTAGTTATATTCTTGTACATGGGAGCAGTATTATAGTAGTTATATTCTTGTACATGGGAGCAGTATTATAGTAGTTATATTCTTGTACATGGGAGCAGTATTATAGTTGTAATATTCTTGTACATAGAAGGCAGTAATACGGTAGTTATATTCTTGTACATAGAGGGCAGTATTGTAGTAGGTATATTCTTGTACATAGGGGGCAGTATTATAGTTGTTATATTCTTGTACATAGGACACAGTATCATAGTAGTTATATTCTTGTACATAGGGAGCAGTATTATAGTAGTTATATTCTTGTACACAGGGGGCAGTATTATAGTAGGTATATTCTTGTACATAGAAGCAGTATTATAGTAGTTATATTCTTGTACATAGGGGGCAGTATTATAGTAGTTATATTCTTGTACATAGGAGGCAGTATTATAGTAGCTATATTCTTGTACATAGGGGAGCAGTATTATAGTAGTTATATTCTTGTACATAGGAGCAGTATTATAGTTGTTATATTCTTGTACATAGGGGGCAGTATTATAGCAGTTATATTGTTGTACATAGAGGACAGTATTATAGTAGTTATATTCTTGTACATAAGGGGCAGTATTATAGTCGTTATTTTCTTGTACATTGGGGGCACTATTATAGTAGTTATATTCTTGTACATAGGGGGCAGTATTATAGTAGTTATATTCTTGTACATAGGGGGCAGTATTATAGTAGCTATATTCCTCTACATAGGAGGCAGCACATACAAAGTCCTTCACTCTGCAACTGTGGAGGAAAAAATAAGGACAGCGCTCCTCCCCTAATGCCAATCAAATATAATTTATAGTGGTAAAGAAGACAACTTACCCGGTGTAGGTGGAAATGTCCCCCCAGGGAAACTCTCCACCCGACACCTCCACGTCCCAGTATGCACGTAGTTTAATTTCCACGAGAATCCAAAGGATGGACGAAAAATAGGGTTATAAAATGAATGGTTTCCTAAACTTCCCAGAAGTGCGGGAAGGACCTGGCCCAGGTCAGTTGTATCCCCAAGTGGTTGGGGCCCAACCCCTTAAGGAAGGCAGCAAAAGATGGCAAGAAAATCAAAAATGTTACCTTAGGCGCTCTGAGTCAATGAATGCGGACAGAAAGCCCAGGATTGGGTTACATCTAAATCAGGCTCACACCTTCATCCTGCATCTCGGCTTCCATGGTTCCTCAGAGCGCCTAAGGTAGCATTTTCGATTTTCTTGCCATCTTCTTCAACTGGGGAGAATGATCAGAGCTCCCTCCTAAAATAGGGCCCAAATTTTCAGTTTGATTATTTCATAAAATGGTTGCACAATATTTGAAGCTCTGTTTCTAAGGCTTAATAGAATGGACATGTAGTCTATTTTATAATAAAATGGCTGTTTCTAAAATGCACCACGAGACTCAGGATTTTATTGGACCCTTGGCGTTAATATTATACTGAGAGAATGAAATCCTCCTTGCAGCAGTTTTGAGGTTGCTGGATGCCATTCAGAGGCTGTAGGAAGCTCTGTGGTTGGATTCAGGCAGGTTAAAGGTGAACAGATGAACAGTACAACTATACAGAGGACTGATAGATGCCAGGGAACCAAGTAAACACATGTAGAATAGAACTCATTCGGGAATGTGCTGACACAGGGACACCCCGCCTGATAATACAACACCTTATTCTTTCCAATCAATGAGTGCATTTCAATTTTTCCTCTGCATGTAGAAGGCAGCGGTAAACTGACATTTACTCAAGACAACTGAACACATTGTAAGGGTAGATGAAGTTAAACACTATTATGTCGACTGATGTCTCAGAAGAGGAACCTTTACAGTCAAGGCTAGATGCACAAAAATGTTTAACAAAACAACATCATGCATGTTATATGATTTAGGACTCCCACCCACTGGCAATATTTTCTCTCTTGCGCTGCGAGAGCACGAGAAAACTCTCGCCTTGCAGCGCAAGAAAGAGGCCGGTATAGAACCGGCATATCGCAAGTGGTTTCAATGGGGCCAGCGACAGCAGCGCTAGCTCCATTGAAACCATAGGGAGGCTGCCGTGGACTTCTGCCACAGCTGTGACAGCTGTGACAGGGGTTTCCTTCATCCCCGCAGGGACCGCGGGGATGAAGGAATCCTCTGCCACAGCTGTCACAGCTGTGGCAGCAGTCCGTGGCATTCTATTCTATTGCTTTCAATAGGATCGGCACTGCTGCCGATCCCATTGAAAGCAATGGTTTCAGCCAAGCCCCGCAGAATGATTATCGGGGAAGGGCTTGAAATATAAGCCCTTCCCCGATAATCATCAATAAGTGTGTAAAAAAATTTATTACTCACCTCTCCTGCGCTCAGCCGCATCCTCCTGCTGGCTCCCCGACACTGCTATGAAGCTCTTTCAGCAGTCGGGGATTTAAAAATCCCCACCTCCTGAAAGGGCTGTGCAGATTGGCTGAGGGCTCAGCCAATAGCAGCTACTGCTTAGCTATTGGCTGAGCGCTCAGCCAATCACATATAGCCCTTAGCTATTCATTCATGAAAGAGCTTCATAGCAGTGCCGGGGAGCCAGCAGGAGGACGCGACTGAGCGCAGGAGAGGTGAGTATAATTTTTAAAATTTTTTTACACACTTTTGGCAGATTATCAGGGAAGGGCTTATATTTCAAGCCCTTCCCCGATAATCATTCCACAGGGCTTGGCAGAGCAGTGCTTTTAATGGGATCGGCAGCAGTGCCGATCCTATTGAAAGCAATGGAATAGAATGCCGGGACTTCTGCCACAGCTGTGACAGCTATGACAGCTGTGGCAGAGGATTCCTTCATCTCCCTGGTCCCCCCGGGGATAAAGAAAACTCCTGCCACAGCTATGACAGCTCTGGCAGAAGTCCCCGGCATTCTCCATCTCTTTTCCATGGGGCTAGCACTGCTTCCGCTGGCCCCATTGAAAAGACTGGCGATATGTCAGCGTGATGCCGATATCCCGGCGTCATGCCGATTTTTTTCTCGCACTGCGATGCGAGACTTTAATTTTAGAATCGCATCGCAGTGGAGAAAATATCGCCAGTGGGTGGGAGCCCTTACTTTAAGGTATTTGGTATTTACAGCAATGGGTATCATGAGCTTGGGCCATGTCCCCAACTGATGTTAGAAATCAGAAGACAAACCTGTGATGTAACTTAGAGTGGTATCCCCATCTAGGACTTTTATGGTATATCTACAGGATATGCTATAAAAGTCTGATAGATGAGGGTCCCACCTCTAGGACCATCATCTGTCTCCAGAACCAAGCCTGACCACCCCAAAGCATAGTCCTTGACAGCATGTCAAAACTCATATAAGTATACCAATATATAGCTTGAACGAAAATACCCACCACTAGCCGCAAACCAAACAAGCTACAGTCATGCAAACGATGGGGTAATTACATAACATTTATGATATAATGATGAGGAATTACTTAACATATTCAATAACCAGTTTCCCAGGGTTTGCCCCTTAGAGAAGTCTAAAGTAGAACAGAGCATATAATATTGGTCATCAATAACTAAAACATCTGCTGTCAAGGACCCGCCAGAGCAGGCAAACTTGCCTCCTCAAGTCTGGAAGCTAAGCCATGCCCTAAAGCCAAAATCCCAAACTTCTGAGAGACCAAAGTAAAAAATGTCAAGGTCCACATCTGTTAGGTGCACTCCATCTTTTACTATATTGGTAGTATTAGGCCAGCTTTTCAGACTTGCCTTCCTTCTGCAATTTCTGGCAGATGCAGGCATCATCCTGCTTTCCCTGTAACTTGAACTGCTGCATACTTCTCACCAGCACTGCATGGGTTACATTCTCCAGCTCTCCCAGCTTAGCTGTAGGGCTTGGACAATTACCTCCCTATTTAGCAGAGCTGGGAATCCTCCCTCATTGCCTGAGTGTTAGTGTAAGTATGGCTCAGATACCCAGCACAGGTCTTGTCTCTGACAATCTTGTCTGTGCTTATCTTGTACTTGTTTATGTATTCATTTGTTTGCTGCTCTCCAATCATTGTATGGTTCCTATCTCTGATCTTGTTGTTCTGTCCCTCTGTCTTTTGCCTTGTCAGTGTGTGCTTGTCCATTGTCTTTCTGTCCCTGTACCATTCCCGGATCTGTCCTGTCTTATTGGTGTGTACAGTGGTGTGTCCTGTGTCCTATCAGGGATAGTCAGGCCCAAGAGGAAGGCTGTGGGGCCATCCTTCTAGGGACGCTTACCCTGCTTATAGGCAGGGGTACCCCATTTCCCTGACTAACAAAGGGCCAGATTTCTAATCTGACATTGCTCATAGGTCGGTCTTTTACAACTGCCTTGTAACGGTTCCTCTAACTACCAGGGGTCAGCTGCCAACCATTCCGGGACTGGCCAAAGCTAAACCGGTAGGTTGATTCAGTGGGTCCACACTTGCTGTCCCTAAGGGCTTAGTCACACGGGCGTTTATTGCCGCGATTTGCGCATGCGCATGCGTCCGGCGACTTTTTAAAACCATTGCTTTGCAATGGTATCGGACACATGAGCGCTTTTTATGCGCTCGTCCGATAAATTAGAGAACAGAAATCGCAGATCGCACCTATCTGCGATCTGCGATTCCTGTTCTCTTCTCTATATGCGCTCAACGGGGCCGGCGGCAGCAGCGCCGACCCCATTGAGAACATATAGAAGACAAATCATTCTTCTCTGCCACAGCTGGAGCAGCTGTGACAGAGAAGAACGATGTTTGCCCATTGAATTCAATGGAGCGGCAATACAGCCGCTCCATTGAAAGCAATGGGCTGCCGGCGTGCGCGGGGTTAATTGTCGGGAAGGGGTTAAATATATAACCCCTTACCTGCAATGCATCCTTAAATGTGAAAAAATAAAAAAAAAGGATGTTCTCACCTGCTCCCGGCAGCTGGAGATCCCGGCGGTCGGCCTGCAGTGGGTGTGAAGGAGGTGTGACTCAGGCTTGCCCCTGATTGGCTCAGCCTGAGCCAATCAGAGGCTGAGCTCAGTCACACCCATTCATGAATTCATGAATGGGTGTGACTGAGACTTGCTTCTGATTGGCTCAGCGCTGAGCCAATCAGGGGCAAGCCTGAGTCACACCTCCTTCACACCCACTGCAGGCCGACCGCCGGGATCTCCAGCTGCCGGGAGCAGGTGAGTACATCCTTTTTTTTTATTTTTTCACATTTAAGGATGCATTGCAGGTAAGGGGTTATATATTTAACCCCTTCCCGACAATTAACCCCGCGCACGCCCGCAGCGCTTGCATTCAATGGAGCCGCTGTATTGCCGGCTCCATCGAATGCAATTCGCTGGACAGCTCCGGCCCGTTTCTAATGAAACGCGGCTAGGAGCAGATTTTCGGGCGATTTTTGTGCCGATTTTTCGGCGCCGGTCACGCGATTTGCGCATGCGCATCCGTCATGCGATGCGCAAATCGCGTGAAAAAACGCCCGTGTGACTAAGGCCTAACAGGTAACTCCCATCTCCAGTAGTTTTGTGATGCACTACGAGACCCCCATTAAGATGAACAAATTTTGACATTGCCTTGTTAACATTTATTCTGGTCTGATTTATGGCCGATAAAGAGATTGCATTTCTCCATTTAAGGCGCTTAAGGTGCCAAACAAATAATCAAAATGCTTGGGTGTAAATCCCAGAAATCCAGAAAATCTCTTTTCATATTTTTTACTAGATTTTCCATGGGGTAGCTACCCAGATCATTGTCCCACTGCATAAACTACCAATATATGAGAGGAGCCCCATCTCCTAACATTATCATGAAATAATGGCCTTACCTGATCCCAAGTGCAGCTTCGCACTCCCAGGAAATGATACTCAATCTTCTTTCTGTCTAGCCCCAAATACCTACCATCAGGGCAAATATTGGCCCTCCTCTCTGCCCATTGAACATAAGAATGACCTAAACAACACATTTACCAGAACCTGAAAGAACATAAGAAATAACAACAGAGAGAGAGAGATAAACCACTCCCACATAAGGACATCTTTTATCACACTTGAACTAAATTAGGCCTTACATGTAGATTAAAACATGTGGCTTCAGTGGCTGCTCCAGTCTGGAATGAATGCGAACTATAGTCCGTTGGCAAAAGACCAAAGTCTCATATGTACTGTCAAAAAATCGCAACAAAGTGATACCTGTTCAATGCCGTTCCATCCTTATGAATCAAACCTTTTTGGGGTCTACAACCCATAAATTCTTCAAAGCACCCGACCGGGCACATGAGTCCTTCTCCCAGCCCACCAAAAATATATAACAAAACCCTTTTCACTGTGATCAGTCTTAGAGTTAAACAAATTGATATGCAGAACCCCATTCCATAACGGCTCATCCTTTATCAAAATTCCTCCATGTGCCTTCGTACTGAGGCTCACCAGCTCACACACATGAAATGCCCCATAGAATGCCCATGAAAAAGCAGTCCTGAATAAAGAACATTCATGGGTCGAGTTTCAGACTACCTCCAGCTGTGATAAAAAAGACCTAAGAATTGAAAAAAAAAACTGGGTGCTGTTTATCCAAAACTTTTGCACCCCTAGAAAAGCCGTTTACTGCATGACGAACTCTAAACAATTGTGCAACATCTACTCTTTCTTGCAATTTAATTTAAAAGGACAATGCGGCTAAGGACTTATTTAAGTCAAAAAATGTGTTTTTATTAGAGACTTTTACAAAACTTACAACAAGTCTGACATAGTCTGAAAATTGTGCAACATCAATACAAAAAGACCATTTCCGGAGGTAGGCTACACTCTAAATAAACATTTTACCGCGGTCTCTATGTTTTATTTAATTAACACCTCACTGACTGTTAGCACTAGGTTACCATCCAGTGAAACAGCAGAGAATACATTGCTAAACATTGTTAACCCGTATGGGAAGTACCAGTCTTATTCTATGGGGGTTGATATTCCCACTTGGAAATCTCTGCATAGGGGCAGGGACAAGGGAAGGAGCGGAGGATGGGGTATTTGGGGAATACTCAAGCCCCAAGGTGTGTGAGGGGAGTAATGGATGAGGGGAACATAGTACAAGCATGGGAATATCAGGAAAGTTGAAATTAGAGAAAGGAAGGGAAGTACAAAGGGGTAAGGGAAGAGAGGGGGAAGAAGAAAGAAAGAGTAAGAGAGATAGAAAGAGACTGAGAAGTTGCCTCTAGCAACACAGACCCTATTCTATTAGTCGGGTAATGCCCCATTCATCAGCCACTGGTCATATTCGGCAGATGTATGGAACGTCATCCAGACCTCCCATGTTGCATAAAATGTCATCCATTTATTGTTATCTTTAGCTCTAAGTTCCTCTATATGGCTGATTTAAGGCTGTTGCCCAACTCATCCAGGTGGGGGAGGCCCGCGACTTCCAGAGCCGTGGAATGACAGTCCTCATGGCCAGGAGAAAAAAAAAATTAAGGCTGTCTCTCTTACTAGCCTTGATCGAGCCAGTAAGAATTGATAAAAGCGCCATCTTTGGAGTGAGTGCTAGTGAGGCCCGTCTCAGGGTATTGTGCAGGGCTGATATTTCCGACCATAATCGGAATAAGCAATAAGTGGACAGGACCACCAAATATGTGTAAATGTGTCCGCCCCTTCCAAACACCTCCAGCATCTGTCAGATGGTCCCGGATACATTCTCGCCAAGCAGGCTGGGTTGCAATACCACCTAGTCAGGAGTTTATAGTTCAGCTCATGGTGTTTACTTGAGACCGACATTTTATGTGTTAAGTTTAGAGCTTTTGACCAGTCATCAACTGACAGAGGCAGGTTTAATTGCCTTTCCCAATAATTGCTGAACATCAGCTTAGTGTCTTGTACCTCCCCGACTATCATAATACCGTAAACTGCGGAGATCTCACCTCCTGAGCCCCAAGGAACCAAGCATAAATTCTTGAAAGAAGTGTATGGGATGGTAAATTCTGGAAGTGATCCCTAGGCCCAAATAAAATGGCATACCTGTAAATATTGGAACCACGCACTTGCTATGGGTCCGCCGTCACCTAGCAATGAGGCTAGCAGCCTAATGCCATCTTCCTGGACAAGATCTCAGATTCTAGGCATGTAAGTTTCCAGTTTGTGAAGGAGTGGCAAACCTAAGTCTCCCACTGGGAAATCTGGATTCCCCACTAGTGGAGCCCATGGTCCAGTGGTAGTTATCATGCCACTCCTCTGTGCAAAGTCATCCTATATCCTCAGGATAGAGTTCAGGAAAGGTGAAACCCTTGTAGTGGCCCAGAGTTAGTGGGGCCCCTCTATAATGTTGAATGAGTTTGTCTTGTGCAATCGTATTGTCAGTGTCTTCTGTGTTGTATGCGTATGATGTGTATTGCACCTCTGCAGCACTGAATGGGTTAATGTCTGGGTTCTGTCTGAAAAATGTGGCATGTTGTATGTCATGTGACCTTGTGGTATATATGTGTTTGCAAGGTGTAGTTATAGATTCTTCTCACAGACACCCATCACCCTCCCTGTCACGCCACCTCTTTCTACTGTAACTGTGCCAATTTGCTGTTGAACCATTGTCAAGTTACAGTAAACGGACATTACCGACCATTCCCGGTTTGTCCAGAAAGTAATCCCTGTTTGTGGACTAAGTTATTTCCTACCATCAGTTTCACCGCAGAGGACGGAACAGTGGCGTCACGAGTGACAAGAAGTTCTAAGATAATCTCCAGTTGCCCTTTGCCTGTGACAGAAATCCTTATCTACCCCGCTATCTCCTCGGCTGTGGGCCTGCTCCTCGGACGCTGCACCCTCATGCCCCATCAATCCAAATTCCCCCTGAGCCAGAAGAGGCCCTGAGGCCAACCAGGAACAGAGTTTCGCTCTAGTTTGACCCAGTGTTTGGAGGCTCTCCTGTGTAAGAGATCTAATACAGTCTTGCCGATTGTGACTCTATAATAGAGGGGTAAATCCGGCAACCCTGCTCCCCCTTTCTCTTTTCATTGGGCAAGGAGTTTATAGCTCAAACGGGATCTGGACCCTCCCCAAATGAAGCATGTCACCTCTCTTCTTAGGTAAGAAAAATGGTCAGTGGGATCTGTATGGGTAAATTTTGGAAATGGTACAGAAATTTAGGCAGGTAATTCATCTTAACCCTTTCCAATCCACTGTCTGAACTCTGAAGACATTATGATTTAAGGCTGTACAGCTCCGATGTTGGAAGATATCCGTCGGGGTTCTCTTACTGTATATTGCCAGCCTCTTTGCTGTTGGAGCCTATCCAACGTGTCACCTCATGCAGTACTGGCTTTAGCCAGCATATAGCGTATAACATGCATATAATTGTATAACAGCAGAAAAAGAGTAAGCTCCCTAGGAAAACCAGGATACAAATTGGATTGGAAAGGGTTAATGGTATTGATCCTACCAAACCATGAGAGCATTAACGGTCGCCATTTTTCTAGGTCTTTTAGTAGAGTAGCATACATGGGTTCATAATTTAGCTCAAACCGTTGCTTCCCTGTTATCACCTACCTCCCAGGGCCCTAGGGTGCCCCTCTGCTGTGACCCCATAATGGGATAGAGTAGCTAGATGGGATTGCACCCAGGCAGCACCATGAAGGGTGGCCTGGTCCCTAATATGCTGCAATAATGCCTCAAAACCAGCCATTTCAAAAGCAAAAGAGGGGAGCTAATAAAATTGTGGCCTGACTGAAAATATTGTCTAAGCCATAAAATACCAACCCAGTCCCCTTATATAACCTTCCCTTACTGCTCCACCCTCCAAATTATACCCACCTATCACCTCACACTAATACTCTTCCCTACTTAACACATTACCTCAATTTTAACTTTATTAACCCCTGTTTGCTTGGCCATTCCATGCTGCACTCCACCTAGCTACGCTTAATTCTGTGCTTTCAGGAAACATGGTAAGAGATATATGTCTTTTCAAAAGGTTTAGGGATGGAATGAAACCCCAAAAATTCAACTTAGACATCCAGCTTCCAGCTGTAGTACATCTATTATACATCCACAGCTTTTATGGACTAATTTTGATTTTTGGTGTAATAGTATGTTCACTTCAACCAGCGCATTGGATGGAACAACAGTCCTACCATATATACTCGTTGTAAAAGCCCCTAGAAGAAGTTGTTTTGCTGCAACACTCGGCATGCAGTTACAACTCAGGCAGATATACAAATGATTAGAGCTGTGGTGCTCCTGTGTCTGTCGGAACCATTTTCAGGCACTTGTCTGAAGTAAATTTGGTCTCATGGTGACCATTACAGTCTTTGACACCCATCATCTCCTCTGTTTGCAGTAGTTTAGTAAACAACGAAACTGGACGCTACAAAGTGGAGCAGGGTTGTCTTCAATGATGAATCCAGGTTTAGTTTGGGCACTGACGACGGCCGTGTTCATGTCTAGAGATCTAACGTTGTGCGCCTCAATCCTGTCTTTGCTGTGGAGCGGCACACTGCCCCCTGCTGGTGTGATGGTCTGGGGGGGCCATCGCATATGACAGTCAGTCACCCCTAGTAGTGGTACGAGGGACAATGAC
Organism: Eleutherodactylus coqui; assembly: GCF_035609145.1. Classification (NCBI taxonomy): domain Eukaryota; kingdom Metazoa; phylum Chordata; class Amphibia; order Anura; family Eleutherodactylidae; genus Eleutherodactylus; species Eleutherodactylus coqui. The sequence continues at coordinate 66,980,626 of NC_089841.1, read as the reverse complement.
AGCTCAGTGATAAGTTCAGGACATCCTGCAGCCACATGTGTTTCTCCCATGGCGGCTTCCAAAAGACATTTCCAGCCTGATAATCCATGGCCACACAAACGCATGTCACAGGAATGTCTCCACAATATTGCCCCACTTCCGTGGCCTGCCCAGTCACCAGATTTATCGCTAATAGAAGATGTGTGGGATCATCTGGGACACCAAATTCGACAGCCTATGAGTTTGCATGGTCTACAGATTCAGTTACAGCAAATGTGAAGCAATATACTGCGGGGTACCTTACTGAACCTGTATGCCTCCATATCTGCACTGTATCAATTCTTGTATCCAAGCTAGAGGCGGTACAACAGGGCGTTAGAGACTCCATGCCCACCTGTATCACATCTTGTATCCAAGCTAGAGGTGGTCCAACAGGGTACTAAAACTCCATGCCCCCCATATCACATCTTGTATCCAAGCTAAAGGGCTGTACAACAGGGTACTAGAACCTCCATGCCTGCCTGTATCACATCTTGTATCCAAGCTGAAGGGCTGTACAACAGGGTACTAGAGACTCCATGCCCTCCTGCATCACATCTTGTATCCACGCTTGAGGCTGTATAACATGCTACTAAAGCCACCATGCCCCTTGTAACACATCTTGTATCCAAGCAACAGGTGGTACAACAGGGTACTAAAGCCTCCATGTCCACCTGTATCACATCTTACATTCAAGCTAGAGGCGGTACAACAGGGTACTAGAGCCTCTATGCCTGCCAGTATCACATCTTGTATCCCAGCTAGAGGCGGTACAATGGGGTACTAGAGCCTCCCTTCAAGGGTTCAGTTTTCTGCCATAAATTCTCCTTTTGCTCTGATATTGTAATCACTGACTTATATCAACATTACAATCACACAGAGAAAGTTTTATTGTATTCTGACAACTCCTTCTAGGGGAGGGATTGGTTTTTGATAATAAGTGTACTATACCGCTAAGGTCTATGTGTAGTGCATGGGGTCTGAGGACAGGAATTAAGGTCACAGTGACCTTCACCCTATCACAGCCCTAAGAAATCAATGACATTCACCTCATATTCTGCTTTCTCTGGTGTAATTCTACACTTCTCACTACGAGTTTTTCCTGTTTTCTAGTCTTAGATGGATTTTCAATATATTAATACATTTATGCATCTTATAGTATATTCGTGATTGCAAATACTCTGTGACCCACATATCCCAGTTATCTCCTGAACGAGTTTCTATGGGGCAATCAACCTCAGCGATGCTGAGATTTATATCTTTCTTGGGCCATTTCCAGATTCCTTGAAGTATCATGGTAATGATGTTGTGGAAATAATCATTTAATGAGAAAAACTTTTCATTTGTGCAAATGACCCTAAGATTTCGTAACAATGAAATCTAGAAGGTGTAGCATGTTGCTCTGTTATTCTGGGATTATGACTACTGCTTGTAAAACAGATTAATATAAGTACGGTGTCGGTGGCTTTCATTTCAAGGGTGCGTCCTCCTAAAGTGTCTGCGTTTTACTGTAATATCCTCACGTGTCTGACGGTCTGTTTGTATGCTACAAGGCAGCCAATTGTAGAAATATATTTCTTAAGGCTACATCATATAAGCAATATGCATTTACAGTTGCATGAGAAAGTAAGTGAACCATTTGGAATTACAGTGGGTCCGGAAGGTCTTCAGACCCTTTCACTTTTTTTACATTTTGCTATGTTGTGGCCTTGTGCAAATTAAAAAACAATCACCTCTTTCCTCATCATTCTGCACTCAATACCCCATAATGACAAAGTGAAAACCAAATGTTAGAAATCTTTGTAATTTTTTTTTTTAATGAAAAACTAACATTTTCAATTGACATAAGTATTCACACCCTGTACTCTGTACTTAGTTTAAGCACCCTTGGCAGCGATTACAGCCTCCAGTCTTCTTGGGTATGATGCCAAGGTTTACACTTCTGAATTTGCGGATTTTCTGCCATTCTTCTCTACAGATCCTCTCAAGCTTTGCCAGGTTGAATGGGGGCCATCTGTGGACAGCCATTTTCAGGTCTCTTCAAAGATGTTCAACTAGGTTCAAGTCAGGACTCTGGCTGGGCCACTCAAGGACAATCACAGAGTTGTCCCAAAGCCACTCCTGTGTTGTCTTTGCTGTGTGCTTAGGATTACGTTTATACGTTTTTTATGCAGGTTTCTATTATAAAAAAGTTGCAATCTTTTGCACAAGCAGGTATTTGTACAAACATTTGTGACCCTCTATACTACACCTGTCATGCCACTTTTACAAAAAGTGTACAGAGCTTGCTGGGAGGAGTGGCTGCCCCAGACTGACAGATTTATGTATAATTTACATTAAAAACTGGTGTAAATTGCAGCGTCCCATAGGGAGACCCCGGACACCCGACATATGTGAGGAGCTGGGAGGGTCAAGTGATGGCTTGTCACAGCAGCACTTACCAAACTCCTTTCCCGGAGGGATACACGCAGTCAAGGCCAGAGTATTCCTGCAGGCCATAGACACCCCTATGATAGGGAATGCCAATAACATAGGAAAATGGGGGTTGTAGTTGTCACAGGTGACACCACCGTTCCTTCACACTGGAATGACCTTCGGTGGAGAATAAAGGAAGACAGGACAGTCTTTGAGTACCACGGGTCCCTTGGAACAGTTAGGGCCCAGCATAAACCTTTACTGGCAAACTTGAACAGAATATACAAGGCAGTTCACTTTAAGACTTTACAGTGCAGGCAAATGACTTTCAAATGTAGTAAAAATAATTTTCTTTCAGTACCTCCACCCCAACTTGCAGATGCGTGGGTGTGATAATTAATGAGTGTACCACTTCGTGTGGATCCTGGCTCTGGATGACCACGCAGAAAAATTGAAACAAAGAGATAGTACCTCTGCACTAGCCTTGTCAGAAGAATTACTTACAATTGCGCTCTCATTAATTGGGGGCTCACTCCACTCATATCCAGAATTCAGACATCACGCGAAATCTCTCCTCCTTTTCCATCTTCATGACAAGGAGGCTAAAGGTGCCTCCATGTGGCTCTGTGCTTTAGGCCTCATGTCCACTGGGAAAATTGATTTAGCAAATCCGAGTGGGTGTCCTGCACGCGTGATCCACGCCCATAGGGATGCATTGGATACCCGCAGGTAAGTAAATACCTTCGGATGTCCTTTTTCCCTGACGCGCGGATCGCACGTGCGGGAAATTACCTGCAGCATGCTCCATTTTCTGCGGGTTTCCCGCACGGATGACTCCCACAGGCTTCCATTGAAGCCTATGGAAGCTGTCCGTATCCGTGGCACACCCGCAGCTGAATTTCTGCTCTGCCGTGGGGCCGCGGGAAAGCAGGGATTCAAAAGACAAAAAAAGAGTACACGGTGCATGCGCACGGCACGCTGCTGGCGTGCCAAGCACATCCGCCGGGCAGAAGGAAAGAAGATCCGTCTGCGACAGGTGAGTATAATCAATTTCTAGGCCTCATGTCTGCAGGAAAGGAGGGACCCGCTGCGGGATTCTGCATGGAGAATCCGTGCGGGCCCGAATTTCCTATTGGACATGAGGACTTAGGCTATCTCAGCAGACAAGATGGAACTCCTTTCCCGCTCTCAATCACTCCTATTTATACCCTCTCTCATTCCACATGACATGACAGACTGGATACATTTACATGCAGACTATGATTTTATTAAGTTAACCTCCCAAGTGCTGCAGCTGTGCAACACACACACTGGAAATGACAAGTCCAGCTTGCACAGTGCATCAACAAAGGACAAACATGTATGACATTTATGGAGGGGACCAGGATGATATACTGGGCCACTACATATATTATGCTGGAAATGTAGACCAAGTCGGACCTGGTATACATTTCTGAGAAGGTGCATAGAGCTGCCTGGATGCGCTGAATACATGCCTCTTCATGTATTAAGCACACCATGAAAAACCATACTAAGGCCCAATGTCCATGGGCAAATTTGATTTGCGGAGCACCTGTAAATCAAGCCGCCCGTAGAGATGCATGGGCATCCGCAAATGGATTAAAACATGCGGATTTGATTTGTGGACCTTTTGGTCTTGAAAACAAATCACAGCATGCTCCATTTTTGTGCGGTTCCCGCATGGATAGCTTCCATTGAGGTCAATGGAAGCCGTCCAATCCGCGGCCCGTCCACTGCTGGCACTGTGGATGTGCCATGAATCTATGGGAAAGCAGGATATTTAGAAAAAAAAACAGACTGCGCATGTCTGACGGCGAGAAATGCAGGTAGCAGTGCTTACTGGCTGCCAGAACGGAATCCATGTGAGCCATGGACATGAGGCCTAAGCCTGACATTGGAAATATGGTCCCATTCCGACTCCTCCCATTGCTGGCTGTGGACTGGGTTGGGACGGGCCCTTTCTGATTGCAAAAAGCGAGCGGGGAGGAGAGCAGAGATGAGCCTGCAGGTGGGGTGGAGAGCAGAGTAGTAGGCCATGCAGCGTCCGATATATTCCGGCCCAAAAGATAGTTCCAGGACTATCTTTTGGGCCTGACTTAAAAACGCCCGGTGCTATATTGGCCAGCCGGGCGCTTTTACGTCATGAGAATACGGCCATGTTATCTGATGCATTGGAAAACGTATATTGGCTGGCAGGGAATGAAGCCTTACTGAGGAGAGGCTTCTTTCTGGCCACTCTGCCATACATCCCAGATTAGTGGAGTGCTGCAACGATGGTTGACCTTCTGGAAGTTTCTTCCATCTGCACCCAGGATCTTTGGAGCTCAGTCAGTGACCATTGGGTTCTTGGTCCCCTCTCTTATCAAGGTCCTTCTTCCCCTGATTACTTACTTTGGTGGGTTGGCCAGCTTTAGGAAGAGTTCTGGTTGTTCCAAACATCTTCCATGTAAGAACTATGGAGGCCACTGTGTTCTTGGGAACTTTCAGTGCAGCATAAATTTTTTTGTAGCCTTCTCCATATCCCTACATCCACACAATCCTGCTTCTAAACTCTATGGGCAGTTCTTTCCTTCTCATAGCTTGGTTTTGACTCTGATATGTATTGTAAGCTCTGAGACTTTATATAGACAGGAATGTGTCTTTCCCAATGATGTCCAATCAACTGAATTTACCACAGGTGAACTATAATCAGGGTATAGAAACATCTCAAAGATCATCAAGAAAAATGGGAGGCCTCCATGGCTAAATTTCAAGTGCCATACCAAAGGGTCTGAATTAAGGATGAGCGAGTATACTCGCTAAAGCACTACTCGTCCGAGTAATGTGCTTTAGACAAGTATCTCTCTGCTCGTCCATAAAGATTCGGGGACCGCTGCGGCTGACAGGTGAGTCGCGGCGGGGAGCAGGGGAGAGCGGGCGGGAGAGAGGGAGAGAGATCTCCCCTCCGTTCCTCCCAGCTCTCCCCCGCAGCTCCCCACTCCGCAGCGGTCCCCGAATCTTTAAGGACGAGCAGGGAGATGCTCGTCTAAAGCACATTACTCGGACGAGTAGTGCCTTAGCGAGTATACTCGCTCATCCTTAGTCTGAATACTTATGTCAATGCAAAATGTTAGTTTTTCATTAAAAAAAAAATGTACAAAGTTTTCTAACATTTTGTTTTCACTTTGTCATTATGAGGTATCGAGTGCAGAATCATGGGAAGAAACTTCATTTTTTTTAACTTGCAGAAGGCCACAACACAGCAAAATGTAAAAAAAGTGAACGACCCAATGGACCTTGATTTCTAATATAATGTAGTCTGAATGTTACCTAAGTCATAATTATAGACAAACACAATGAAACTAATAACACGCAAATAGTTTTAGCCGTCAGTTTTTTTTATTAAGCACATTGAATAAACATCCACAGTGCAGAGAGAAAAAGGAAGTAAACCTCGGTGCTAATGACTTCTCTAAGAGCTAATTGGCAAAAGGTGTTTCGATTGGGGAAATAAGATTGGAAGTGTGGTTTTCATATGTGCTTTGCTCATTAAATAAAGGCACACAAAGCCTGGTTAGTGAAAAATGTGTTAAATGAAGGTAGATTGGTTAGTATGAAACATGCCTCAATGCAAATAACTTTCAGAAGAACTTTCATCTGTGAAGATGTGATAGAGAAACACAAAAAGCTGGAAAAGGCTAGAAAAGCATTTCTAAAACCCAGGTGCACATCAATCCACAGTTAGATAAATTATCTACAAATGGAGAAAATTCAGGACTGTTGTTATACTCTCCAGAAGTGGGTATCCTGTGAAAATCACTCCAAAAATTGACAATGGTCAATCTTGAAGGAGATGAGAAAGAAGTCAAAGGTAACAGCAAAAGACGTACAGAAGACTTTGAAAACTGCAGAAAGTTCTGTTCGTGTGTCTACTATTGGAAGAACACTGAACAAGAATGGTGTTCAAGGAAGGACATTGCAGCTCTCCTCAAGTTTGCACGAGACCACCTGAATGTTCCACAGTACTTCTGAAAAAGGTTCTATGGACAGATGACACAAAAGAATAGCTTTTTAGTACAAATGCACAATGCTATGTTTGTAGAAAAAGAACACTACACACGCACACCAAAACCTCATCCAAATCGTGATGTATGGTGGAAAGAGCAGCATGGTTTAGGACTGTTTTGTTGCATCAGGGTTTGGACTCTTTGTGATCACCTAGGTAACAATGAAATCTAAGGTGTATCAGAAAATCTTACAGAAAAATGTAAGACCAGCCATCCAAGCTGAAAAGATATTGGATTATGCAACAAGACAATGACCCAAAGCACACAAGTAAATCAACTAAAGAATGGGTGAATTAAAAGATTTGTGTTTTGGAATGGCCGAGTCAGAATCCTGATCTTAACCCTATGGAGATGCTGTGACATGACCTAAAGAGGGCTCTTTATGCAATACATCCCAGAAATATTGATGAACTTACACACATTTGCAGGGAGTGCTGGTCCAAAATTCCTCCTAAATGTTGTGCAAATTTTATTAGCAACTACAGGAAACACTTGGTGGAGGTGATTGTGTTAAAAGAGGATCTACAGGTTATTATATATAAGGATTCTCTTATTCTGCACTGTTGATGTTTGCTCCAGGTGTTCAATAGAAGACACGTACAGTACAACTGTAATTAGATTGCATTTATTTATAATTGTGACTTGGATAGCAATCAGACCACATATTAGTAATCAATGCAAAAATCCAGGTAATCACAAAGGGTTCCCTTACTTTTCTAGCAACTCTATGATTGACTTTGGAACAAATAGTATTCCAAACCAATCTCTCCTCTTCAGTGTGACTATAAAGCTCCTACTGTTTTTCACAGTATCAGAGCCTGAGTGTTTGTAGTGGTGCCATTATCACCACACCTACTTTAAAAGCCTGGATGGGTGTGAACGGTTTACCATTGCCAAGAACATTTGGCACAGGGTACCTAAAGATATGCTATGTGAATGCCTTAAAGTAAGCACAGCATTGTGTGTCTAGTAGGCAATGTTACAAGGTTTATTATTATGGTGTAGTTATTTGAAAAAAGGCTAACCGCTCGGCATGTCAGTACACTGGTTTTTGCCATCTTGGTTTATCTGATGAGGGTCTCTGTAGACTTGGCTTTAAAGGGTCATTGACTTCTTATTCTGGAAGTTTGGAAAAACCCATCAGTTTGTAGGTTGTGGCTCATCACTAACCAATGACGTTGAAATACAGTTGCTTAACCAGGTGTAGTACACTTCTGATGTACAGTTTAAAGGCCCTTTTATACCAGATGACCTGTCAGGCCAGATGCCCAACAGGCTGTCCCATCGATGATCGTGCCTACGCTTTCACACAGGAATGAGCATCATTAAGTGAATGGAGGTGGAGTGGGGCCAGGGATCATTCCAACCCACCCACTTCCATTCACAGTAAACAGGCATAAATGGATGACTGCCTCTTTACAGGGGTCCATTGCTCAGTTTTATGCATTCATAAATTAAACGGTCAATGAGAAGAGAGCAAATTCGGCGTTTATTTGGGGCATACATTTGCACTCAATGATAATCATTCAGGGCCTTTAATCATTCTTCCTTCAGCCTCATTCCCAGATGCTTTTTTTTGCTGAAGAACCAATCTAACAGAGCCCCGAAAGCTATAACCCATGTCTATTCAGCAACTGAAAAAAACTGGCCATACTGACAGGTGTTAAGACCTACTCACTCTTCCCAACTTGTGACTTTGTGCTTTGGACTCCTATTTAATTGTCTAATTAGGGCAACACTTGTCAATATGGCCGTTTAGACATATGGACGGCATAGAAGGGAAGTGCTGTGCTGTGACCCAACTTCATAAGCCAGAGTACAGAGCTGCTGCAGCAGCTTCTGCTATGGATGCTGCCATCACCTATTAGTTTGCATGGTGTGAGACAGTGACTGACAAAGTGCTGGAGGGTGGATACGTGCCACCAAGCGGCCTGGGCTCGGTGGAGGAAGCCAGCATTTCTGTGTCAGTGACGGTATGTTACTGACACGTTGTAGTTTTTGTAAGTGGCTCCAAGCCGCATAGTCTGGGCCGGCTTTTCCTGGAGTGGTCAAAGTGAAGGGTGGGATGGCCACTCCCACGTACCAGGTGTGGCTGGTAGCAGGCCTTATAAAGCCTGGGCCTGCAGGTCAAAGATAGAGAGAGAGTGTCTGGCTGAGAGCCAGAGAGAGGGCTCTGTGGAGCAAGGAGCCCAGCGTGTGGTCTGAGAGCGCCAAAGGCGAGGTTGACAGGGTGACGCCCCTAACCTCAACACCCAGGAGGGTGTGGTGAGACCTCCACAGGTCTGAGGACCGGACTGGCTGTGTGCAGCAAGCAAGAAGTATTCTGACAGTGAGTAGTCAGGAACAAGCATATGTATAGTGAGCGCTCAGACGAGCAGGTGTTTATTTCCGTTTTGGTTTTGTTTCTGCTGCAATAAACCCAGGCAAAGCCTGGACTAAAGAACGTTGTTGCCCGGTGTCACTGTCTCTGGCCGCGGATGCCCACGCTGCTACTGCCCCTAAACGCTAATCCCTCACATATGGTGTTTGGATGCGGGCAGCGGTCTTAAAGAGACATACACCAGTTAATGGACATTCTGCTGCAGCAACTGGAGAACCGTTGCTAAGGGCAACCGCCCAAAAAGAGATTGTCTGAGCGTGCCATAACCCCATGTCCCGGGTGGAAGCTGCAACGGCGCAGCAACCAGATACAGCCAGTATGGAGGAATGGCTTAAGCAATGGATGCCAGAGATAGTGCTGCAACAGGAGACCATGGCTCAGCAGCGGAAAGCACAACAGGAGGCCATGGCTCAGCAGCTGAAAGCCCATGGAGAGGCTATGCGGGTGCAGTGGGAGGAAAGGCAACTCCTAATAAAGCAGTTGGCTACATTGACAGAGTCACTCAAGACTACAGGGAATGAGCCCCTTATACGACAAACTGAAACGGATCACACGGCTGTGTTGGATGAACAAGCCCCTAAGTGTGAAAAGTTGAAAACACAGTTGGAGAAAGAAACTAGTGTTCAAGAGGTGGAGCAGCTGAAAACAAAAAGTGCAGCTCTCTTAAAGGAGAAGGAGCATTTTGAGAGGTTGGCTAAGGAGGAAGCTGATCGCCGAGTGTTGCTGCAACAGATGAATGTTCAGTATGAACAGCGCTTAAAAGAGATGAGAAGTAAGAAAAAAAAGTTTAAGGAATATCTTTCATCAGCCCATGAAGAGATACAAGACCTCAGAGATGTAGCCAGAGATGAGGCTGACCGCAGAGTATGTCTGGAGGCACAAGCTGCGCAGTATGAACAGGACTGTAAGAAACTGCAAATGAAGACCCAAGAGTTAGAGATGACGTGTTGCAAGTTAGAAAGAGCTTCTACAGATGCACGTAATCAAACTACAGGTTTACAGAATCAGGTTGCAGAGTTGAAAATGCAGCTAGCAAAGAAAAATGGTGACTGGGAGCACCAAGTAAGTCAGCTCAAGGAAGAGCTGGAAATACAGAAAGCTGTGTGCAGTCAGACCAAAAAGCAAGCAGAGTTCTTGGAAGACTTACTGGGTCACAAGGAAAACCAGGAAGTTCTGCTTGAGAGACTGGTGTCCCAGCTACAGATGAGCTTGGATGAGGAAGCTGAACTACATGGAACCCAAATCCAGGAGCTGGAACGGAGTCATGCTGTAGCTGTGGGGAAACTGTCCAAGCTGTTGAAGCAACTTGAAAAAGTGAAAGAAACATTGGAAAGTGAGTGTCTTGAGCTGTCCCAAAAGGTGAAGGGGTTGTTGGAAGACAAGTATGCATATGAATGCAAGAAAGACACAGTAGAGATGCAGCTTCAAGAGCTACAAATAAAGATAACGAAAGGTGACAGTGTGCAGACAGCATTGTCTGAGCAGGCTGCAGGAGAAGCTGGAAGCTCAGAGTGAAGAGTCTCAGAAGTTACTGCAAGAACAGAAGCAGCAGAAGCTTGGTCTCAGTGCACACCTGAAGGCTATGCAAGATGAGAAAAATGTGCTCCTCAAGCAAATAGGGGAGGATGCAAAAGCTAAGAGAAACCTATCAGAGCAGATTGCAACACTTCAGGCTGAGGTGGTGGATCTGGAAGATAGACTGGAGAAGAGTGCTGTGTGTCTGGATTCTGTGGAAGAGCAGAAACGAGAAATACAAGGAGAATTAGAAACTACAAGGCAGCAGTGTGAAGAGAAGACAGCTGCCTGTAATAAGCTCGAGAAGGTTAAAGTACATCTTCAGCAAGAGATAGAAGGTGCTTCTGTGAAGCTTGGTCTCCAAAAGGAGCTTGTGTCCAAACTAAGAAAGATGCAGCAACTATGTGAACAGCAGCTTACAGAGGAGAAAATCATGTCTGCAAGATATGTCACTGAATGTGAGCGTGCTGAAGAAAGGGTCCATATGAAAGAGACCGAAGTGTTAACTTTAACACACACCCTGAAAATGATGTCAGAGAAGGAAGAGAAACTGTATGAGAACCCTGCATGCTGGGTCACGGTTGAAGAGCAAGACAGTGAAATCCTAGAAGTGGAAGCGCTAAATCAGCTGTTTTGTCTTCAAACTGATGTCTATGATGAACTTGAGAAGTGTACAGTGAGTCTTCAGCAGGAAGTAGAAGACATTAGTGTGGAGCTTGGTTACCAATGTCAGATGGCATCCAACTGGGAGAAGAAACAAAAGATGTGTGAACAGTGGCTTACTGAGGAGAAGTCAGTGTTTCCTAAAGTTGCAAAAGAAAAGCGTAACAAGCTTGTGCGCACTGAAATGCAAGACTGGATAAGCACCAAGACAGATGCTGAAAAGAGAACCCTGATACGGGGAAAGCTAAACGGGGTGTTCCAACAATCGGTAGAAGGAATGGAGTCCTTGTTGGAGAATATTAAGAAAGAGACTGAATCGCTAACCCTGAAGCGCTCCCTAAAGGTAGTGTCAGAAAAAAGAGCAGAGCTTCAGCAGTTCTCAGAGAAGTTGTGCACGAAGATAAAATGCTGTAAATCACATAGCCAAGCGGCTGAAAGAAGTGTTCTGAGACCAGACATGTCTAAAACCCAGTTCAGACAGAAAAGAAAAAAGGGGATTTTGTTAAGGAATCTGAAAAAGTTACAAGTAGTAAAGAATGCCAAATTATGTTTACAAAGGGAGACTACTGAAGCTCAGAAGGTCTCACAACTGGCCGCAGAAGTCTTGAAAGAACTGCAGCAAAAGAATAGTGACGTACAAAAGCAAACCCCAAAAGTGAAGAAACTGTTTGTCCAAGTGGTAGAAGCCTATCACAGGGATGCTGGCTCCAAGGACCAGCTCATCAGTGAACTGAATACTACCAAGAAAAAGTCAGAGTCAGAGGTAAAGGAACTGGAAGAACACAGAGACAAGGTTCTTGCACTAGAAAGAGACCCCTGAGCCTGGAGCTTTGACCCTGGAGGGCCAAGAAGAAAAGACTTTGAGCGTGGGACCAAGGCCCAACACCCAGGCCTTGGCGAGGACGCATTTCAGGACAGCTAAGTGTCCGAACCCACGGGCTCGAACAGAGGAGGAGGGTATGTGAGACAGTGACTGACAAAGTGCTGGAGGGTGGATACGTGCCACCGAGCGGCCTGGGCTCGGTGGAGGAAGCCAACATTTCTGTGTCAGTAACGGTATGTTACTGACACGTTGTAGTTTTTGTAAGTGGCTCCAAGCGGCATAGTCCGGGCCGGCTTTTCCTGGAGTGGTCAAAGTGAAGGGTGGGATGGCCACTCTCATGTACCAGGGGTGGCTGGTAGCAGGCCTTATAAAGCCTGGGCCTGCAGGTCAAAGATAGAGAGAGAGTGTCTGGCTGAGAACCAGAGAGAGGGCTCTGTGGAGCAAGGAGCCCAGCTAGCCCAGCGTGTGGGCTGAGAGCGCCAAAGGCGAGGTTGACAGGGTGACGCCCCTAACCTCAACACCCAGGAGGGTGTGGTGAGACCTCCACAGGTCTGAGGACCGGACTGGCTGTGTGCAGCAAGCAAGAAGTATTCTGACAGTGAGTAGTCAGGAACAAGCATATGTATAGTGAGTGCTCAGACGAGCAGGTGTTTATTTCCGTTTTGGTTTTGTTTCTGCTGCAATAAACCCAGGCAAAGCCTGGACTAAAGAACATTGTTGCCCGGTGTCACTGTCTCTGGCCGCGGATGCCCACGCTGCTACTGCCCCTAAACGCTAATCCCTCACAATGGGCATCATGTAATATCATCGCATTCTTGCTGTAGTTAATGCAGGAGAAATTTGTGGCTGCCTGCATTTTCTACCAGCAATACCAACTTAACACCATAGATGTCAGGTACAAGTGTTGCTGAAATGAGCTGATCACTAGCGCGACCTTGTTTAGTGGGGTTATTTAAATGGGAGAGTCCCTTTAAATTGCTGTTGCCTACAGTCAGCTACAATGGTGATTTTAATTGGGACACTTAACTGTAAATAAAAAGATGGAAAATAGTGTAGATTTTAAACTATTCTCTATTTATTTACACGTATCGTCAAAACAATCCCTCCCCTAAAAGGAGTTGTTGGAATCTAATGAAACTTTCTATGATTGTAACGTTGATATAAGTAAGCGATTACAATATCAAGGATTTAGGAAAATTGAAAACATAAAGGGAGGCTCTAGTACCCCGTTGGGCCACCTCTATCTTGGATACAAGATGTGATACAGGGGGGGGGGGGGGGCGGCTGGGGGGGGCATACAGGCTCTAGTACCCTGTTGTACCAAATTAGCTAGGATACAAGATGTAATACAGGCAGGCATGAAGGCTCTAGTACCCTGTTGGGCCACCTCTATCTTGGATACAAGATGTGATACAGGGGGGAGGGGGGGCATAGAGGCTTTAGTACCCTGTTGTACCACATCTAGCTTGGATACAAGATGTGATACTAGCGAGTATGGAGGCTCTAGTACCCTGTTGGGCTGCCTCTAGCTTGGATACAATATGTGATATGGGCATGCATGTAGGCTCTATTACTCTGTTGGGCTGCCTCTGGCTTAGATGCAAGATGTGATACAGGTGAGCATGGAGGCTCTACTACCTTGTTGGGCTGCCTCTAGCTTAGATGCATGATGTGATACGACGGGTATGGGGGCATACAGGTTTTGTATGGTATTTTACAGCATATCGCTCCACATTTGCTGTAAGTGAGCCTCTACATTGTGCAAACCCATAGGATGTCGCAGTTGGCATCCCAGATGGTCCCATTTTTTTTAATTTTTTTTTTTATTTTTGGTGATAAATCTGGTGACAGGGCAGCCACGGAAGTGTAACAATGTTATGGAGAGATTCCTGTGACCCCCTTGTGTGTGCGGCCGAGCATTATCCTGCTGAAAGATGCCTCTTGGAAGCCGCCATGGGAGACAACATATGTTGCTACAGAATGAATATATCGCTGAGCTGTCATTATCCCGCATCCACTGGTCCCAACACCTCCTAACATCATAGAGGCGTCTAGTGGTCAACAAGCTCTACACAAGCAGTAGATGTGGTCCACTACACACTAGTAGCCTCTGAGAGCCTTTTATAGGCCAAGGGTAGAAACACATTTAAACCCTCAGGTGGCATTACCATTCATCTAACCACGCCACAACTCTAATCATCTGCATATCTGTCTGAGATGTAACTGCATGCCACGTTTTGCACCAAAGCGATAACAACTTCTAGGTGCTGTTTTTTTGTTGTTTTTTTTTCTTTTACAAAAAACGTATTTCCAGTTGAGTTCCTCAATAAAATCCTAAGCTTGTCATTGGCTAAACCAGACAGTAAAGTCTAAACTTCGGACTCTACCCTCTGGTTTAGCCAACGTCAAGCTTAGGTTGCCAAAGAGGACACATCCCTGCAACTGATAACTGATATGATCTCATTATGCTCAGATTCAGCAACATATCCCAGCTTCAACATCAAGAGGAGAACATTTTCTGATGCTTAGATGAATATGCCACCTAATAATTAGTGTCAACTGCACATGAGGTGCCAGCCCTGACATAAGTGGCTATTAAAGTTCATGAACCATTGCATTGACGCTATTTTGTGCATCAGGGTGTGCCTTATATGAAACTAGCAGTGGATATCTTTCTGTGAGTGAGAAGATCCCATGGACATGGGACTTGTTTATCGACCTCATTCTGATATTTGTCACAGTACTGCATCGTCTAATTAATCATTCAAGGTGTTCACTCTCCCTGGAGCCAAAGTAGATTAGTAGGTCTGTGTTGTGCAATGCCCAACCTGTGCTACTGCCAAACACCTTAACACAATGCAGATTCATTAGTTATTTAACTTAATGCGAGATTAATGTCCTCCGGAGAGCAGTTTGAGAGCAATCGATTGGTGTTCATGGTGGTACTGTTTGACTATTATAGAAGCTTTGATGAGACAGACGTTGACACCACATTGGCAGTCCATAGGGATGAACCAGGTCTGATTGGAGTTTTGCCAACCTTCTAATCAATCTCCAACCTGTCCATCATTAGAATACATTGGCTTAATAGACTTGCCAAGTTTTGGACTCACTTTTGGTAAGCCCAAGTAAATAATTAGACAAAAATGGAAAGATTAGGTAAATTAGTGAACTGAATAAATCTCTAATGCATCATAATTCGAATTTGGTAATAGATTATTTAATGACCTAATTTCCAAATCTAATAAGTACACATAATATGGAAGGAGGAAACAAATTTCCTTAAAGCCGCTTCACATATGTCCGTTAATTGGTATTGTGTCCCTTCAGAGTGTTACAGTAGCATTGTTGGAAAGTGGTAGTGGAAGTGATCCCATGCTTTCTTGTGAGTATTTTTGGCTTTTGCATCAGTTGTGACATCAAACGTCTCTCTGCAGTAATTGAAGCTTCATTCACACTAGCATATTTTGGTATTTCAATGGACCATCTAATTGTAAGGGGTAGAAGTTAACATTAAAATTAGGGGCATATCCCTTTAAAATTAGTTTGTAAGTGGGTGCTGGCAAGTTTGATGTGGTGGAGCCGAAAAGTGGCCAGGTGCCATCTTGATGACTTGTTACACGTACAGAACTCAAAGAAGGGACGTGCGTTGGCGGAACAAAACATTGCTGTGAAGATGAGCAGCATCAACGAATGAGTGAGATAGAAATTACTATCCCGTTACCAATAGTGCCACACTCATCAGCACCCATCTGCACATATGGCTATAGAATATATACAATCTGTTTGCTTGAGTGACTCTGAGCAGGCCGAGCGACAAAGCCTTTTTTATCAATCATGCTAACTAAGGGGGCCTTGGGATTTCGTACTTATGGTACACCAGTTCTGGCCACCCAGAAAGTAGAACTGCACCAGTGTGGCGGAATGCTGCCGAGTCCGAAACCCCCAATGCCATGTTGTGTAAGGTACCACTGGAGCACCTTTCATAACCAAGAATTATAATTTATGATTTGGGGCATCTATCAGATGCTCTAATAAGGCTTATGCAATCGATATCCTAGTTTAAGAGGTCTGAATTCCAGCAATGTATCCAGAGGTATGAAATCTACATACTGGACATTTACCATCTGTTGAACTCTACTATGGAAATGACTTTTTTCTCCTGTTAGTTGGTAACAAGGTGTTAGGAATAAAAACTGAGTCACATGATTGTGAGAGTCATCTTCGTTATCTCACGCTGATCACCGAGTCACATATATGTTATGTGTATCCTGTCGATGAGGTGCCAGGTAGAGATGAGCGAACGCGTTCGTCCGAGCTTGATATTCGTGCGAATATTAGGGTGTTCGGGATGTTCGTTATTCGTAACGAACACCATGCGGTGTTCTGGTTACTTTCACTTACTTCCCTGAGACGTTTGCGCGCTTTTCTGGCCAATTGAAAGACAGGGAAGGCATTACAACTTCCCCCTGTGACTTTCAAGCCCTATACCACCCCCCTGCTGTGAGTGGCTGGGAAGATCAGGTGTCACCCGAACATAAAAGTCGGCCCCTCCCGCGGCTCGCCTCAGATGCGGTGTGAGTTAGATGAGGGACAGTGCTGTTTGTACCGGAGCTGCTGTAGGGAAAGAATTGGTAGTTAGTGTAGGCTTCAAGACCCCCCAAAGGTCCTTATTAGGGCCACTGATAGCTGTGTGTTGGCTGCTGTTAGCAGTGGCAAATTTTTTTTTCCTCAAAATCGGCAGTGCAGAGCATTGCACCCGGCATTAGGGACAGAAGTGCTGCATAGGCAGGGAGAGTGTTAGGAGTGAGTGTAGCCTTCAAGAACCTCAACGGTCCTTTCTAGGGCCATATTTATCCGTGTGCAGTACTGTCCAGGCTGCTGTTAGCTGTGCTGCATTTTTTTTTTTGCTTCTCAAAATCGCCTCTGCAGACCATTGCACCCTCCATTGATACTGCAGGGAAAGAATTGTATAGGCAGGGCGACAACACAGTTGTTATTCATTGAATATACGCAGTGCTGCCTTTTGGTGCCAAAAAACGGAAAATAATTAAATTTGTCCTGCCTCTGTCCGGCCTAACGCCGGTGGACACGTGTGAGCTGCATCTGCAACCTGTAAAAATCAGACGCACCCAGCTACGCTTTACTGCTGGCTTCGCCATTTGCTTTCCTTAATTGGGAAAAAAATACCTGCTCTGCCAGAGTTATAATAACTCTGCTACCCTCACGTTCTGTGACACATAAGCAGGGACACAGCACAGTTATTAAACTTCTCATGTTCATTGAATATACGCAGTGCTGCCTTTTGGTGGAAAAAAACTGAAAACAAATCTATTTGTCCAGCCTCTGTCCGTCCTAAGGGCTGTGGACACGTGTGAGCTGCGTGAACAACATTGCTAAATCATACGCACCCAGCTACGCTTTACTGCTGGCTTCGCCATTTGCTTTCCTTAATTGGGAAAAAAATACCTGCTCTGCCAGAGTTATAATAACTCTGCTACCCTCACGTTCTGTGACACATTAGCAGGGACACAGCACAGTTATTAAACTTAGATAATTCATTCACTAGAGGCAGTGGGGCCTTTCGTTTTCCAAAAAGGGCAAAAATTATATTTGGCCTGCAGTCTTGCGCCAATTTATTTCCTGCCTGTGAAATCAAATCACTGGTAATACAGCATGCTGAGGGGTAGGGGTAGGCCTAGAGGACGCGGCCGAGGACGCGGAGGGCCAAGTCAGGGTGTGGGCACAGCCCGAGCTCCTGATCCCGGTGTGTCGCAGCCGACTGCTGCGCGATTAGGAGAGAGGCACGTTTCTGGCGTCCCCACATTCATCGCCCAATTAATGGGTCCACGCGGGAGACGGTTATTAGAAAATGAGCAGTGTGAGCAGGTCCTGTCCTGGATGGCAGAAAGTGCTTCGAGCAACCTATCGTCTACCCGCAGTTCTGCGCCGTCCACTGCTGCCAATCCGAATCCTCTGTCTGCTGCTCCTCCTTCCTCCCAGCCTCCTCACTCCACTACAATAACACCTGCTCAGGAGCGGGAACACTCCCAGGAACTGTTCTCGGGCCCCTGCTTAGATTGGGCAGCAGCGGTTCCTCTCCCACCAGAGGAGTTTATCGTCACTGATGCCCAACCATTCGAAAGTTCCCGGGGTCCGGGGGAAGAGGCTGGGGACTTCCGCCAACTGTCTCAACAACTTTCTGTGGGTGAGGAGGACGATGACGATCAGACACAGTTGTCTTGCAGTGAGGTAGTAGTAAGGGCAGTAAGTCCGAGGGAGCAGCGCACAGAGGATTCGGAGGAAGAGCAGCAGGACGATGAGGTGACTGACCCCACCTGGTGTGCAACGCTTACTCAGGAGGACAGGTCTTCAGAGGGGGAGTCAAGGGCATCAGCAGGGCAGGTTGCAAGAGGCAGTGCGGTGGCCAGGGGTAGAGGCAGGGCCAGACCGAATAATCCACCAAGTGTTTCCCAAAGCGCCCCCTCGCGCCATGCCACCCTGCAGAGGCCGAGGTGCTCTAAGGTCTGGCAGTTTTTCACAGAGACGCCTGACGACCGACGAACAGTGGTGTGCAACCTTTGTCGCGCAAAGCTCAGCCGGGAAGCCAACACCAACAGCCTCACCACCACTACCATGCGCAGACATATGATGGCCAAGCACCCCGCAAGGTGGGACGAAGGCCGTTCAGTGCCTCCGGTTTGCACCCCTGCCTCTCCCCCTGTGCCCCAACCTGCCACTGAGATGCAACCCCCCTCTCAGGACACAGGCACTACCGTCTCCTGGCCTGCACCCACACCCTCACCTCCGCTGTCCTCGGCCCCATCCAGCAGTGTAGTTCAGCGCACCGTCCAGCCGTCGCTTGCGCAACTGTTGGAGCGCAAGCGCAAGTACGCCGCCACGCACCCGCACGCTGAAACGTTAACCGTCCGCATAGCAAAATTCATCAGCCTTGAGATGCTGCCGTATAGGGTTGTGGAAACGGAGTCCTTCAAAAGTATCATGGAGGCGGCGGCCCCGCGCTACTCAGTTCCCAGTCGCCACTACTTTTCCCGATGTGCCGTCCCAGCCCTGCACGACCACGTCTCCCGCAACATTGTACGCGCCCTCACCAACGCGGTTACTGCCACGGTCTACTTAACTACGGACACGTGGACAAGCACAGGCGGGCAGGGCCACTACATCTCCCTGACGGCACATTGGGTGAATTTAGTGGAGGCTGGGACAGAGTCAGAGCCTGGGACTGCTCACGTCCTACCCACCCCCAGAATTGCGGGCCCCAGCTCGGTGGTGGTATCTGCGGAGGTGTATGCTTCCTCCACTAAAGCACCCTCCTCCTCCTCCTCCTCCTCCTCCTCCTCCTCCTCCTCCTCCTCCTCCTCCTCCTCCTCCTCTGTCTTGCAATCAAGATGTGTCAGCAGCAGCATGTCGCCAGCAGTCGGTGTCGCGCGGTGTGGCAGCACAGCGGTGGGCAAGCGTCAGCAGGCCGTGCTGAAACTACTCAGCTTAGGCGATAAGAGGCACACGGCCCACGAACTGCTGCAGGATCTGACACAGCAGACCGACCGCTGGCTTGCGCCGCTGAGCCTCCAACCGGGCATGGTCGTGTGTGACAACGGCCGTAACCTGGTGGCAGCTCTGCAGCTCGGCAGCCTCACGCACGTGCCATGCCTGGCCCACGTCTTTAATTTGGTGGTTCAGCGGTTTCTGAAAAGCTACTCACGCTTGTCAGACCTGCTCGTAAAGGCGCACATTTCCGCAAGTCCCACACGGACGCTGCCACACTGCGCACCCTGCAACATCACTTTAAGCTGCCAGTGCACCGACTGCTGTGCGACGTGCCCACACGGTGGAACTCTACGCTCCACATGTTGGCCAGGCTCTATGAACAACGTAGAGCTATAGTCGAATACCAACTCCAACATGGGCGGCGCAGTGGGAGTCAGCCTCCTCAATTCCTTTCAGAAGAGTGGGCCTGGTTGGCAGACATCTGCCATGTCCTTGGTAATTTTGAGGAGTCTACCCAGGTGGTGAGCGGCGATGCTACAATCATTAGCGTCACCATTCCTCTGCTATGCATCTTGAGAAATTCCCTGCAAACCATAAAGGCAGCTGCTTTGCGCTCGGAAACGGGGGCGGGGGAAGACAGTATGCCGCTGGATAGTCAGGGCACCCTCCTGTCTATTTCTCAGCGCGTACAGGAGGAGGAGGAGGAGCATGAGGAGGATGAGGAGGAGGGGGAAGAGACAGCTTGGCCCGCTGCTGACGGTACACCGGCTGATTGCCTGTCATCCTTTCAGCGTGTATGGCCTGAGGAGGAGGAGGAGGAGGATCCTGAAAGTGATCTTCCTAGTGAAGACAGCCATGTGTTGCGTACAGGTACCCTGGCACACATGGCTGACTTCATGTTAGGATGCCTTTCTCGTGACCCTCGCGTTGCACGCATTCTGGCCACGACGGATTACTGGGTGTACACACTGCTCGATCCACGGTATAAGGAGAACCTGCCCACTCTGATTCCCGAAGAGGAAAGGGGTTCGAGAGTGTTGCTATACCACAGGACCCTTGCGGACAAGCTGATGGTAAAATTCCCAGCCGACAGCGCTAGTGGCAGAAGGCGCAGTACCGAGGGCAAGGTAGCAGGGGATGTGCGTAGATCGAGCAGCATGTACATCCCAGGCAGTGCAACAGTCTTTAAGGGCCTGGCCAGCTTTATGGCTCCCCACCAAGACTGTGTCACCGCTCCCCAGTCACGGCTGAGTCGGCGGGAGCACTGTAAAAGGATGGTGAGGGAGTACGTAGCGGATCGCACGACCATCCTTGGTGACGCCTCTGCCCCCTACAACTACTGGGTGTCGAAGCTGGACACGTGGCCTGAACTCGCGCTGTATGCCCTGGAGGTGCTTGCTTGTCCTGCGGCTAGCGTCTTGTCGGAGAGGGTGTTTAGTGCGGCTGGGGGAATCATCACAGATAAGCGTACCCGCCTGTCAACCGACAGTGCCGACAGGCTAACACTCATCAAGATGAACAAAGGCTGGATTTCCCCAGACTTCTGTTCTCCACCAGCGGACAGCAGCGATACGTAAGCAATACGTAGGCTGCACCCGCGGATGGAAGCTACGTTCTCTCTCACCATCCAAAACGGGGACATTTCTGCTTCATCAATCTGTGTCTAATATTCCTCCTCCTCCTCCTCCTGCTCCTCCTCCTGAAACCTCACGTAATCACGCTGAACGGGCAATTTTTCTTAGGGCCACAAGGCTCACTCAAATAATTTTTCAGAACAATTTTTATAAGTTTCAATGCGCTTAAAAGCATTGGAACTTTAACTTGAACCAATTTTTCGTTACACTGGGCTGCCTCCAGGCCTAGTTACCACTTAAGCCACATTAACCAAAGCGATTAATGGGTTTCACCTGCCCTCTTGGCTGGCCATGGCCAATTTTTGGGATGTACATTAGTACTGTTGATACAGCAATTTTTGTGGGCCCTCGCCTACAGTGTAATCAAATTAATTTTTAGCCCACCTGCATTACAGCTGACGTTACCTCAGCTGTGTTGGGCAATGCAATGGGATATTTTTATGTACCGCCGGTGGGTTCCAGGGAGCCACCCATGCTGTAGGTGCACACTGAGTTTTTAATACATCTGTACACTTCTAAAGAACCCGTCTGACTGGGGCATGCAGTGTGGGCCGAAGCCCACCTGTATTACGCACGACATTACTACCTCAGCTGTGTTGGGCAATGCAATGGGATATTTCTATGTACCGCCGGTGGCTTCCTGGCACCCACCCAGGCAGTGGGTCCACAGGGAGTTTAACCTACATGTGTCCACTTGTAAAGAACCCCAGTCTGACTGGGGCATGCAGTGTGGGCCGAAGCCCACCTGCATTAAGCACGACATTACTACCTCAGCTGTGTTGGGCAATGCAATGGGATATTTTTATGTACCGCCGGTGGGTTCCAGGGAGCCACCCATGCTGTAGGTGCACACGGAGTTTTTAATACATCTGTACACTTCTAAAGAACCCCAGTCTGACTGGGGCATGCAGTGTGGGCCGAAGCCCACCTGTATTACGCACGACATAACTACCTCAGCTGTGTTGGGCAATGCAATGGGATATTTCTATGTACCGCCGGTGGCTTCCTGGCACCCACCCATGCTGTGGGTCCACAGGGAATTATAAATGCATCTGTTTCCACTTATAAAGAAACCCAGTCTGACTGGGGCATGCAGTGTGGGCCGAAACCCACCTGCATTAACCCTTTCCAGTCCACTGTGTGACCTGTGAAGACATTAGGGTTTAAGGCTGTACAGCTCCGTTGTTGGTAGACGTCCGTCGGGGTTCTCTTACTGTATATTGCCAGCCTCTCTGCTGTCGGAGCCTATCCTACGTGTCAGCTCATGCAGTACTGGCTTTAGCCAGCATATAGCGCCGTTGTATAACGGCAGAAAAAGAGTAAGCCCCCTAGGAAAACCATATACAAATTGGATTGGAAAGGGTTAAGCACAACATTACTACCTCAGCTGTGTTGGGCAATGCAATGGGATATTTCTATGTACCGCCGGTGGCTTCCTGGCACCCACCCATGCTGTAGGTGCACACGGAGTTTTTACTACATCTGTACACTTATAAAGAACCCCAGTCAGACTGGGGCATGCAGTGTGGGCCGAAGCCCACCTGCATTAAGCACGACATTACTACCTCAGCTGTGTTGGGCAATGCAATGGGATATTTCTGTGTACCGCCGGTGGGTTCCAGGGAGCCACCCATGCTGTGGGTCGACAGGGACTTCACAATAGGGAGTTGTACCTGCCTGTGTCTATGAATTAAAAAGCCCGGTCTGACTGGGGCATGCAGACACCTTGACAGAATGAATAGTGTGTGGCACATAGGTTCCCCATTGCTATGCCCACGTGTGCAGCTCCTGATGGCGGTGGCACAGGATTCTATTTCTCATTGCTTCTGTACAGCATTGTGGGCTATCGCTCCGCCACTTTTAAAGAGGGTCGCTGCCTAGCCGTGCCAACCTCTGCAGTGTGTGCCTGCGGTCCCTCGTCATGGCAGACGCAATTCTAAATAGACATGAGCGTGGTGTGGCATGAGGGCAGCTGAAGGCTGCCCAGGGACACTTTGGTGTGCGCTGTGGGGGGGAGGGGGTGCGGTTGGGCAGCATGTAACCCAGGAGAAGTGTCAGTGGAGTGTCATGCAGGCAGTGATTGTGCTTTGTTGTAGCTAGTGTGGTGCTTAGCAAAGGTATGCCATGCTAATGAGGGCTTTTCAGAAGTAAAAGTTGTTGGGAGGGGGGGGGCCCACTCTTGCTGCTATTGTGGCTTAATAGTGGGACC
Organism: Eleutherodactylus coqui; assembly: GCF_035609145.1. Taxonomy (NCBI): domain Eukaryota; kingdom Metazoa; phylum Chordata; class Amphibia; order Anura; family Eleutherodactylidae; genus Eleutherodactylus; species Eleutherodactylus coqui. The sequence goes on along the minus strand of NC_089841.1, from coordinate 66,957,393 downwards.
TGTGAACTTGAGATGCAGCCCAACATGTAGCCCCTCGCCTGCCCTATCCGTCACTGTGTTGTTCCCATCACTTTCTTGAATTGCCCAGATTTTCACACATGAAAACCTTAGCGAGCATCGGCGAAATACAAAAATGTTCTGGTCGCCCATTGACTTCAATGGGGTTCGTTGTTCGAAACGAACCCTCGAGCATCGCGGGAAGTTCGTTCCGAATAACGAGCACCCGAACATTTTGGTGTTCGCTCATCTCTAGTGCCAGGTATTATTCACCGAGGCGTTTTATCATCCTGTATCTATCAGTAATCCTTGTGGGTGCCAGTGGGTGTAACTGGTAAGTAGGATATTCCGCTACCTACGCTAACAGCAATATTGGATAGGTCATCAATATCAGTTTATGGGGATCCTATCATCCTCGCTGATCAGCTATTTGCAGGAGCAGCAGTGCATATAGCTCTAAAGCTTGTACAGCAGTTGGGAACAACGATGCAAGTGAATGGAGCTGATCTTACAGTACCATTTACAGCCACTGCACAATGTATGGAGCTGGCTCTTGCAAACATGTGATAGGTGCAGTTGCCAGTAGTCTGACCTTTGCAATCAATTGTTATTATTGCCCTATTCAACTGGGAGTGAGGACGTCTGGAGTTCAGAGGGAAGAACGTCTCCTAGTAAGCGTGTGTGTTACGTTTGTGTGAGCTAATAAGCACCGGGCCCACACAAACAGGACCCAGGATAGGGACTGCCAACCGGAAACCAACACTCCCCTTGCATACCAGAACACATACAGATGGAATTGCTGTAATAACTACAAGGTATTGGTTCATATATTGGCCCGAATACGTAAGCCCGCAAGCCGCGATCAAGGCTCCTCGTTGTCTTGCGGAGTTAGCATGCCAGACACACAACCACATAGAACAGGACACTTCATTCCTCATGTCTAGCTACCTGCACAGACATACAGAACATTACACTGTTCACATCATATACACAAAACAGAGCTATCCACACCTAATATTTGGCCACATGCACAAACGCTGGAAATAATACTGTTCATCCACGCAACACAGATACAGGCATGCAAGACCAACAAACCCTAGAGTGAAGGGATACCAGCTTCCTCTTGCAGAGGGAGGATATTTATCTGCAACCACACTGGTGGTGATTTGCTAGCAGGAAAACACCACATCCAGCCAGCACAATCATTCCACACCTGTGAGGCTGTGCTGCTAGAAACCTATGTGGTACAACAGATCCCAGCCAGCGCAACCCTTACAGTGTGAGAATGAAAGTGCGAAAAAGGAATGAAATCTTGTCAAGAAAATGTTACACTTGAAAAGTGTACTACACAAGTGATTTGTTGGAGAATCAAAGCTGGAAAAGTGTGAGTAAAGTACAGCCATGCAACTCTGGTTGTTTTCTTGAAACTTCACTATTCACTTTATTTCGTGCCATGTGAATAGTGGCCTAGAAGAGGTGCTGGCGTCACGTGACATTTATGTTAGAAGCCAGAAACATCATAAGCTTTAATGATCCGTTATGTTCACTGTGCTTGTGGCCAAGCTAGGCCATGCTTACACCGCTGTCAGAAGACATCATTAAGCCATCCATGATCGCTTTCGTAGTTTCCCTGTGGTCTCCCCCGCAATGGTGGGCCTCCCACATACACGGCGGGTGCTGGCTGTTTTTGACAGTTGACACCTGCTTGAAACAACCGCAATCGGCGATTACACTGATTGTGGTTGTTAACTCTTTAAATACTGCTATTAATTTTGACAGTGGCATTTAAATGCCTCAATCAGCATGCTTCCATATGTTAATACTTACATTCCAATAATGGCCCCCTCTGCACCATCATACCATAATTGTTGGCCCTTCTGTGCCCTTACACCCTAATAGTGTCTGAGCCACTATTAGGGTGTTAAGGCACAGAAGGGACCACAAATTGGAAGTGAGGGCACAGAAAGGGCCACTATTAAGAGTCTAAGGGCACAGAGGGAGCCAGTATTTCCACCATTATTGCCACTGTGGCCCCTCAGTGCCCTCATATAATTCACATCCTGCAGGAATGTTAGACTACGTCCTTCTTCCCATACCCAATCTCTCATGCTGAAGTCACTTTAATTTTCTACTCACACAGGTATATACTGATAACATCAGTTCAGCTTCTCTCCCGGTTTCCATCCTGTTTCAGCACAGGAAGTGCGAGAGCCAGGGGGAGGAGCTAAGGGCTGTTATTATTGAGAAACGCTGTGTATGCTGTATCTACTTGTGTAAGTATGTTACAGAATTACCAGGGATATATGCCTCCTTTGTACAAATGTAGTCTAATCACAGGCACAATAAATTTAAAAAAATCACAGAAAAATATAGCCGGATGTAAAAAAGTCTCGCTGGTATGAAAAAACTCACGTCTCTTTAAATATTGCGTGAGACCTCACATTGATAGATAAGTGGACCCATTCTGGGATGCCTGTTGATGAGGATATTTTCACTGTCTGTCCAGGATATGTCTACCATTACAATATGGAAAGGTATTATCCATGGTGCAGTGTAGTACTGCACTGTATATCTGACATTTGGTCACTGTAATTACAATATGTGGCTCCAGTATTGCAGTATATCTGCATTAATGTGAGGTCGCACCTTGAGGAATACTATGCTGTTACATTCTTATTTGGTTTGTAGATCCTTAAGGCTTGAGTATTGTTCTAAAACATAAATCTCACCAGTGAAATCATTGGTATATTCAGAGTACATGGTGTAGCATATATTAATTGTATTGACTGTATCTAACATCTATATAGTTTTTAGAATACTTTATCGGCATCTGCCACCAGTTTTGCAGTAGGGGTGTGTATATCATCAACGATCAACTCCCTGTTAGAAATGAAAATTGACTGATACATTGATATACTGTAGACTCAAAATGGGAGTTTCTGGGATGTGGGGTCTGGTCCAGATCTGCCTATGTGGGTGACAACACATGGTATATAATTGTTCCATATACAATTGTTGATGATTTGAAACTTTACTGTGACACAGGACATTAGTTCATGGTCCCTGATGAGCCCCTTGAATCTAGGGGTGAAACGCGTAGGATGTGGGTTCTGGATATAATGGTGTCATCGATATTAATCTTCTATTAAGTAATTTTTTACATTAATCTTTATAGAATATTTTTGTCATTTGGAGTAGCAATCCTAGAACAACGAAAAAATCTATCTTTTTTTGTTAAATATCTACTAGTTGGATCAGATCTCTTTTTTTCCTGATCCTTACTATTGTTTACCTTCCCTTCGCAGGGTCATCCTTCTCAGGGTGGTCACTCTGCTATATCATCTGCAGGTTACTGCTTAGGATAGATTAGGGTGGAAATAGATTTTTTATTTGAATTAATAAAAGTTCTGTTTTATTATGATACCGCACGCCCTTCTGTAATTCGAGTACCTGTTTAAGTAGAAAATTAAAATAACTTCTGCATGAGAGGTTCGGAGTCGAAGCAGGATCTTATTGTTGAAATAAGACACAGATTAGATATTTAAAAAAAAAAATTGACAGTGAGGGTGATCAATGCATGGAACAGGTTGCCACGGGAGGTGGTGAGTTCTCCTTCAATGGAAGTCTTCAAACAGAGGCTGGACAGCGACATCTCAATGATTTAATGAGAGTTGCACCTGCAATTACCAGCACTAGCCACTGCACATGGGGCGCAGCTAACTGCTACCGTTTTCCCCTGAAAATAAGACCTTATCTTATATAAATTTTTGCCCCAAAAGAGGTGCTAGATCTTACTTTCAGGGAATGTCTTATTATACTTACCTAGCAGGCTCAGTCCAGGTTCCTCTCACTGCTCTACGGAGCTCCAACACGCTTCTTACAGTCCTTGGCTGCCCACAGAAGATTGGTTCTTTGACTGCTGCTCAGCCAATCCATGCAGCCCTCGATGAACCAATCACAGCCATCGCATTGTGGAGGCGGGATTTACGAATTGGTTAGCCACGGCATTGATTGGACAATTTATAATTCCGTAACCAGGAAGTGATCTTCGGTGGGCGGCCAAAGACTGCAAAAAGTGCGTCGGAGCTCTGGAGAGCAACAGGAGGGACCTGAACCGAGCCTGCTAGGTAATGTTTTTTTAATATAATGCAACTAGGGCCTATTTTCGGGATAGGGCTTATATTTCAAGCCTCCCTGAAAATCAAGAAAAATCAGGTTAGGGCTTATTTTCAGAGCAGGTCTTCTTTTGGGGGTAAACTGGGTACTTTTTCCTACCCTGTGTGTTTTGCTGGTGACAGTAAGCACCCAAATAGCTGAACTGTCTGGGTCCCAAGCAGCCGACCCCATTGAGCAGCTATTAATGAGAATAGGTCATCAATAGAGATGAGCGAGCCTACTCGGTAGGGCAGTTACTCGAGCGAGCATCGCTCTTCTCGAGTAACTGCTTAGTGATCCGAGCCGGCTCGGGTGGGCTGCGGACTACAATACACACCACAACAAAGCATATTTTGTCTGTCTGCTTTGCTGCTATATACAGTGACAGCAGCAGAAATATTCCCTCGCCCAATGTACAGACCATATTTTGCATAAGCATGTAAATGTGATGTAGCAACTTTATCTGGTCCGTCCAAGAGAACCCTGTTTAAGTTCTCTGCTGGCATAAAAGCTTTCACACCAGTAGAGCAATATATCCTCTGTAGAATATCTTTTCTTATTAACAACAGGCCACATGTTATATAGGCATATAAACGTGATGCAGCTTTTCAGTCCTGTACTCAAATATATAATAGATGCTAGTTACGTTCTGCCTATGTTATACATGGCTATATCATGTTATGCTGGCATCCAATGAAACTGCTACCCTTATGCAAGTTGGAGGACACATTTGGTGACATTGGCAAGCTGTCTTCCTGCTGATTGGCTACACACTCACCTCTGCAGCAGGCACTAAGGGAAATTTAATTTTAGCCAAAAGTCGGTTCAGACTAACCCATTTCAATTTTGCAAAAATCAGGAAGATTTTATCATCCGACCGATCAAGAGAAGCAACACTAGTCACAGACACATTTCTGTGCTGAACAGCTTGCAATCTAAATATAAGTAAATACCCTGGGATGAGGTTAAACCATTGTGTGGTTTGCAATTGACGAGAGCTTTAAAACATTCTGTCTAGAGATGAGCGAGTGTACTCGCTAAAGGAAAATACTCGAGCGAATATTGCCTTTTGCGAGTACCTGCCCGCTCGTCTCAAGAGATTAGGGTGCCGGCGGGGGGCAGGAACGGCGGGGGAGAGCAGGGAGGAAAGGGGGGGGGGGTCTCTCCCTCTCTCTCTCCCCCTCGCTACCCCTGTTCACTCCCGCAACTCACCGCTCACCCCCACTGGCACCCGTATCTTTTGAGACGAGCAGGCATGTACTCGCAAAAGACAATACTCGCTGGAGTATTTGCCCTTAGCGAGTACGCTCGCTCATCTCTAATTCTGTCCCTAATTTGCATTGTTCTTGGTGAATCTGGTGGCATGAAGTGTGCTTCACTTACGGCACAAGTCACAAGAAGTTATAACATGGGATGTGGTCAGAGGATCAGGCCATATTCCTATATGAGTCAGTCATGTTCTTTCAATAACTGACTTAACATAACATAAAGGAAAAGGTTTATAGAGTCCCATTAACTGGAAGTGTAGACAAAGGCAAGTGCAAGCCAAGAATTTTCTGGAAAGAAAAACACACAATTATTGGGACTTATTACACATTCATTGTAGGCTAGCGTGAAGAAACACAGAGTATAGTCATAGACACAGTTACAATAGTGCTGTTACTCATGGATAGCAGTAAAAGATGGTATAAAGAGCAGCTCCAGTCACTAATAAAAAGGTCAATAGCACAGTAAACAATTCAAAATTATATGTTTATCTATAGGTTTTTATATAGAATATTCCTTGCATCACATTGCAGATTTTATATTCTCCTTAAAAAAGAATCAAATTCATACTGTGCAGATTATCACTCCCTTCTAAGTAATGCATAATGGTTAAAAACTACAATATTGCCCCCTATGTACTAGAATATAACTATTATAATACTGCCCCTATGTACAAGAATATAACTACTATAATACTGCTCCTATGTACAAGAATATAACTACTATAATACTGCCCCTATGTACAAGAATATAACTACTATAATACTGCCTCCTATGTACAAGAATATAGCTACTATAATACTGCCCCCCTATGTACAAGAATATAACTACTATAATACTGCTCCTATGTACAAGAATATAACTATTATAATACTGCCCCTATGTACAAGAATATATCTACTATAATATTGCCTCCTTATGTACTAGAATAAAACTACTATAATACTGTCCCCTATGTACAAGAATATAACTACTATAATACTGCTCCCTATACACAAGAATATAGCTACTGTAATACTGCCATCTATATACAAGAATATAACTGCTATAATACTACCTCCTATGTACAGGAATATAACTACTACAATACTGCCCCTATCTACAAGAATATAACTACTATAATACTGACCTGCTATGTACAAGAATATATCTATTATAATACTGCCCCCTATGTACAAGAATATAACTGTTACATTACTGTTCCCATGTACAATAATATAAGTAGTATAATACTGCCCCCCTATGTACAAGAATATAACTACTATAATACTGCCCCCTATGTACAAGAATATAACTACTATAATATTGCTCCCTATCTACAAGAATATAACTACTAAAATACTGCCCCCTATGTACAATATAACTCCTATAATACTGTGCCGTATGTACAAGAATATAACTACTATAATACTGCCCCCTATGTACAATATAACTCTATAATACTGCCCCTATGTACAAGAATATAACTACTATAATACTCCCTCCTATATACAAGAATATTACTACTATAATACTTCTCCAGTGTACAAGAATATAACTGCTATAATACTACCCCCTATGGACAAGAATATACCTACTATAATACTGCCTCCTATGTACAAGAATATAACTACTATAATACTGCTCCCTATGTACAAGAATATAACTACTATAATACTGCCCCCTATGTACAAGAATATAACTGCTATAATACTTCTCCAGTGTACAAGAATATAACTACTATAATACTACCCCCTATGGACAAGAATATACCTACTATAATACTGCCCCCCTATGTACAAGAATATAACTACTATAATACTGCCCCCTATGTACAAGAATATAACTACTATAATACTTCTCCGATGTACAAGAATATAACTACTATAATACTGCTCCCTATGTACAAGAACATAACTACTATAATACTGCTCCCTATGTACAAGAATATAACTACTATAATACTGCCCCCTATGTACAAGAATATAACTGCTATAATACTTCTCCAGTGTACAAGAATATAACTACTATAATACTACCCCCTATGGACAAGAATATACCTACTATAATACTGCCCCCCTATGTACAAGAATATAACTACTATAATACTGCCCCCTATGTACAAGAATATAACTACTATAATACTTCTCCGATGTACAAGAATATAACTACTATAATACTGCTCCCTATGTATAAGAATATGCGTACTATAATACTGCCTCCTATGTACAAGAATGTACCTACTATAATACTGCTCTGATGTACAAGAATATAACTAATATAATACTGCCGCCTATGTAGAAGAATATAACTACTATAATACTGCCCCCAATGTACAAGAATACAGCTACTATAATACTGCCTCCTATGTACAAGAATATAACTACTTTTATACTGCCCCCTATGTACAAGAATATAACTACTATAATACTGCGCCCTATGTACAAGAATAAAACTACTATAATACTGCCTCCTATGGACAAGAATAAAATACTATAATACTGTTCTCTATGTACAAGACTATAACTACTATAATACTTCTCCAGTGTACAAGAATATAACTGCTATAATACTACCCCCTATGGACAAGAATATACCTACTATAATACTGCCTCCTATGTACAAGAATATAACTACTATAATACTGCTCCAGTGTACAAGAATATAACTGCTATAATACTACCCCCTATGGACAAGAATATACCTACTATAATACTGCCCCCTATGTACAAGAATATAACTGCTATAATACTTCTCCAGTGTACAAGAATATAACTACTATAATACTACCCCCTATGGACAAGAATATACCTACTATAATACTGCCCCCCTATGTACAAGAATATAACTACTATAATACTGCCCCCTATGTACAAGAATATAACTACTATAATACTTCTCCGATGTACAAGAATATAACTACTATAATACTGCTCCCTATGTATAAGAATATGCGTACTATAATACTGCCTCCTATGTACAAGAATGTACCTACTATAATACTGCTCTGATGTACAAGAATATAACTAATATAATACTGCCGCCTATGTAGAAGAATATAACTACTATAATACTGCCCCCAATGTACAAGAATACAGCTACTATAATACTGCCTCCTATGTACAAGAATATAACTACTTTTATACTGCCCCCTATGTACAAGAATATAACTACTATAATACTGCGCCCTATGTACAAGAATAAAACTACTATAATACTGCCTCCTATGGACAAGAATAAAATACTATAATACTGTTCTCTATGTACAAGACTATAACTACTATAATACTGCCTCCTATGTACAAGAATATAACTACTATAATACTGCTCCTATGTACAACAATATAACTACTATAATACTGCCTCCTATGTACAAGAATAGAACTGCTATAATACTGCCCCCTATGTACAAGAATATACCTGCTATAATACTGCCTCCTATGTACAAGAATATACCTGCTATAATACTGCCTCCTATGTACAAGAATATACCTACTATAATACTGCTCTGATGTACAAGACTATAACTACTATAACACTTCTCCCCTATGTACAGGAATATAACTACTATATTACTGCCTCCTATGTACAAGAATATACGTACTATAATACTGCTCTGATGTACAAGACTATAACTACTATAACACTGCTCCCCTATGTACAAGAATATAACTACTATAATACTGCCCCCTATGTACAAGAATAGAACTGCTAAAATACTGTCTCCTATATACAAGAATATAACTACTATAATACTGCGCCCTATGTACAATAATATAGCTACTATAATACTGCCTCCTATGTACAAGAATATAACTACTATAATACTGCGCCCTATGTACAATAATATAGCTACTATAATACTGCCTCCTATGTACAAGAATATAACCACTATAATACTGCCTCCCATGTACAAGAATATACCTACTATAATACTGCTCCCTATGTACAAGAATATAACTACTATAATACTACCCCCCATGTACAAGAATATAACTACTATAATACTGCCCCCTATATACCGGAATATAACTACTATAATACTGCTCCCTATGTACAAGAATATAACTACTATAATACTGCCTTCTATGTACAAGAATATAACTACTTTAATACTGCCCCCTCTATACAAGAAAATACTACCCTATTTTGGCAAGAGTATAAAAACTTTGATAGTTGTAATACAGTGGAACTTTTGACCCTTTCATTTAGATTGTTGTACACTGGATTATATTAAGGTTGTAATTCTTTCAGTTTTGTGAAATCAGACTCCATTAGAGGATCTGTTCTTTGACACATATTTATGTAACTGCAAGGCCATACATCGTGTGCTTCTCACTGTTTAGTCTAGATTTAGCTAGACTGGGACAGCATGTAAATAATCCTTAGAATAATAGGGCATAGGTATTAGAAGAAGATATGATTGGGGGAATTCTTATTGCTGAAACACATTATTATCTTTTTTGTAACAGAGTTATAAGATGTCAAGGAAACCCACACCACTGAAGCCGGACTGACATGAGCATAGCTCACAGCATGCAGGCTGCAAGATATACGCGCGCAGCACACAGCCAGTATGCAATGACATTGTGCACAGGCTGCTGGCCGCCTATTACCATGTACTATCTTGTTGTGTTTAAGCATGTATTACGCACCAACATAGGACATGTTGCAATTTTTCTTGCAAGCGTCCTTTGCAGAATTCATGAGATTGGTAACATGGTTTCCTATGGAAGTTAGGCCCAGCGTGTTCTACATGCAAAATACTTGCGTGGAAAACGCTATACTGACACGCTCGTGTGAGCCCAATCTTAAGAGTTCTTTTCTGTTGGTATGTTAGTTTTTGACAGTTTATCTTCCTGTATTGCGCTTCTGTCTCTACTCAAGGATTACAGAGCCACTAAAATCTTGTTTTGCATTTCTATACTATCTTGCAAAATGTTACCTTATTTTTTGAATTAACAATTGACTTGGCTTCAGTCATTGATCTGTTTATTAGGATCTTCAGGACCCCACACTGTGTTATAGTACTGCCTTATATTTATTAGTAAAATACTACTTTAATCCCGCCGTTTATATCCAAAAAATACTAGATTATTATAAATACTACCTGTTTACTATGTGCAAGAATATAACAACTATAATACTGTCCCCTATGTACAAAAATATAACCATTATAATACTGCTGCTATAAACAAGAATATAACTACTATAATGCTGCCCCCTATGTACAAGAATATAACTACTAAAAAACTGTCCGCTATGTCCATGTATATAACTACTATAATACTGCCCCCTATGTACAGGAATATAACTACTAAAATACTGCCCCCTAAGTACAAGAATATAACTACTATAATACTGCCTCCTATGTACAAGAATATAACCACTATAATACTGCCCCCTATGTACAAGAATATATCTACTATAATACTGCCCCCTATGTACAAGAATATAACTACTATAATACTGCCCCCTATGTACAAGAATATAACTACTATAATACTACCTCCTATGTGCAAGAATATAACTACTATAATACTGCCCCCTATGTACAAGAATATAAGTACTATAATACTGCATCCTATGTACAAGAATATAACTACTATAATACTGCCTCTTATGTACAAGAATATAACTACTAAATTCTGTCTCCTATGTCCAAGAATATAACTACTATAATACTGCCCCCTATGTACAAGAATATAACTACTATAATGCTACCCCCAATGTACAAGAATATAACTACTATAATACTGCCCCCTGTGTCCAAGAACATAACTACTATAATACTGCCCCCATGTACAAGAATATAACTACTATAATACTGCCTCCTATGTACAAGAATATAAGTACTATAATACTGCCCCCTATGTACAAGAATATAACTACTATAATACTGCTCCTATGTACAAGAATATAACTACTGTAATACCGCCCCCTATATACAGGAATATAACTACTATAATACTGCCCCCTATGTACAAGAATATAACTACTATAATACTGCCTCCTAGGTACAAGAATATAACTACTATAATACTGCCCCTATGTACAAGAATATAAGTACTATAATACTGCCCCCTATGTACAAGAATATAACTACTATAATACTGCTCCTATGTACAAGAATATAACTACTATAAGGCCTTAGTCAGACGGGCGTTTTTAGCCGCGATTTGCGCATGCGCATGCGTCCGGCGATTTTATAAAACCATTGCTTTGCAATGGTATCGGACACATGAGCGCTTTTTATGCGCTCGTCCGATAAATTATAGAACAGAAATCGCAGATCGCACCTATCTGCGATTCCTGTTCTCTTCTCTATATGCGCTTAATGGGGCCGGCGGCAGCAGCGCCGACCCCATTGAGAACATATAGAAGACAAATCATTCTTCTCTGCCACAGCTGTAACAGCTGTGGAAGAGAAGAACGATGTTTGCCCATTGAATTCAATGGAGCCGGCAATACAGCCGCTCCATTGAAAGCAATGGGCTGCCGGCGTGCGCGGGGTGAATTGTCGGGAAGGGCTTAAATATATAAGCCCTTCCCTGCAATTCATCCTAAAATGTGTTAAAATAAAAAAAAATTGTATACTCACCTTTCCGCTGCAGCCGGAGTTCAGCCGCGGCCGCTGTCAGTTCTCCTGAACTGCTTCTCGGCACTAATCAGCCGGCGGGGCTTTAAAATCCCCGCCTGCTGAATGATCTGCCTCTGATTGGTCACAGCCCTGACCAATCAGAGGCAGGTTTCACTCACACACCCATTCATGAATTCATGAATGGGTGAGTGACTGCTGCCTCTCAGCGCTGAGCCAATCACGGGCAGGTCTGACTCACATCCATTCATGAATTCATGAATGGGTGTGAGTGAGGCATGCCTCTGATTGGCTCAGCGCTGAGCAAATCAGGGGGCAGGTCTGACTCACACCCCCTTCACACCCACTGCAGGACGGCCGCGCGGAGCTCCGGCTGCCGGGAGAAGGTGATTATATATATATATATTTTTTATTTTTACACATTTTAGGATGAATTGCAGGGAAGGGCTTATATATTTAAGCCCTTACCGACAATTCATCCCGGGCTCGCCCGCAGCGCATTGCTTTAAATGGAGCCGGCTCTATTGCCGTCTCCATTGAATGCAATGCGCTGGACAGCTCCGGCCCGTTTCTAATGAAACGCGGCTAGGAGCAGATTTTCGGGCGATTTGCGGGCGACTTGCGCGCACCGGTCACGCGATTTGCGGATGCGCATCCGTCATGCGATCCGCAAATCGCGTGAAAAAACGCCCGTGTGACTAAGGCCTAATACTGCTCCTATGTACAAGAATATAACTACTATAATACTGTCCCCTATGTACAGGAATATAACTACTATAATACTGCCACCTATGTACAAGAATAGAACTACTATAATACTGCCTCCTATGTACAAGAATATAACTACCATAATACTGCCCCCTATGTACAAGAATATAACTACCATAATACTGCCCCTATGTACAGGAATATAACTGCTATAATACTGCCCCCTATGTACAAGAATATAACTACTATAATACTGCCTCCTATGTACAAGAATAGAACTACTATAATACTGCCTCCTATGTACAAGAATATAACTACCATAATACTGCCCCCTATGTACAGGAATATAGCTACTATCATACTGCCCCCTATGTACAAGAATATAACTACCATAATACTGCCCCCTGTGTACAAGAATATAACTACCATAATACTGCCCCCCATGTACAATTATGTGACTACAATATTACTACTGCTCACTGATGAGCTAATACCATTTTTTTCTCTATACAGGGAACATGTAAGCAGTTGACCGATGTCGGAATACATGCACCCTCTTCATCCAGAATGTGTTGGAGATAAACTATAATGACATTGTACTTTTTCTTTCAGCGTCTTGTTTCAGAAGATTCTTCACACTCTGGACCTCGGTCTTGTGTTGCTCGTCATCAGACCTTTTAATGATTGTTGGATCTGGGGATTTTCCTCTTCAATGACTACTTTTCCTGGACGGAGTATACACAGAGCTCCTGGAGTCTAATAATAGTCACTGTGTATAAAGCCGGCATTTTATTATGCAGAATATTCAGGATGCGGCCAATACGGATGTATAAATGATGTCTGTAAAGCTATTGTGTTCTGTATAACGGCCCATCACACAGTGCAGCATGTTGTCTGTCTCATATCTTTACTCATATTAAAGCCTCAACTGAAAATTCTGGACAGTTGAAAGGAATATGTAATTCATGTTTCCCCCTATCTACCAATACTAACAGTATATGTAGGGGTAATGCAGAAAGACACAACCATGCGTTTTATCTCCATGGTACTAAAAGCATCCTTTACAATCATCAATTACAGCACTGGTCTTAGATTAGCTAGTATCCTGTGCAGAATTGGCGCTGCCCCTCCAGTCAATATGGAGTTATATTTACATATAATATACAATATTGCACTGATGAGGACTCTGTATTCTGCTCATACAGAAAGCGTTAAGATAGAAGCATACCAACTCCAGAACTGCTCAGTGACTAAATATGGTACCAGCACCAGAACCAACCTCAGTACATATGGCACCAGAAGCTAGCTCTTTCTATGGAATAGTGACGTCTACTATGCTATTCTATACACTAAAAAGGTATACCACGGTATATTGGCCAGATAGGAGCCAAGAGGTCATGCTTCTCCCAGCTCTGTCTACTCCCCCGGCATTAGAGGGAATGAAGCCAGAGCTAGGAGGAGAATGATTCATCTGTCTTGCTAGAATTACCAGGAGTAATCACCCCCACCCTATATCTGACAGCGTCCCCCTATAAGCCGCTGCCCTGTACAAGCGCACAGGTCTTACGTAGCTAAGGCTAGCCATGTACAGTCTGATGCGCATCATACTTCTTGGGAATCGTCTGGGCTTTCTCCTTTTTCTTCTACTTCAAGTCTCCCATTTGCAGTTGATTGACATCTCCAGCTTCACTTAACTGCAGGTGCTGACATGCGCCGATCATGAAAGTGCATCTCTGGAATGTGGAATGTCTGCAGCTCAAGGGACAATGTGTATGCCAGACATAGCGCATGCACTGCACTTTTTGTGATTGGAGCACTACTGTGATGTCAAGCATCTCCAGCCAAAGGAAGCTGGAAATGTCAATCAACTCTAAATGATTTAAAGCAGAAAGGAGGAAGAGAGAGACCAGATGATTCCTAAGGAGTGTACCGCCTATCGGACTGTTTGAACCTAATTAGCATGTAGCAAGGGGTGTTTGTAAACAGTGATTTTGTGTCTATGGATCATAAAACTAAAGCTATGCTTGGGTTTGTCTGCATTAATGATTAGTACTGGAAAATGGGGGAAATGAGACCAACAGATTCTCTTTAAGTAAAATCTCCCTGTCACGTCCCAATAGGCTGCACGGGTTCCATAACCTGAAATATTACACAAATGCACACAGGGAACACAAAAAGAACCAAACACTGGACTCACGGACAGACATAACACAAAGGCTGACAAATGGCCAAAACATTCACCTAGCGTACCTACATGCATAAACAGATGGAATAGCTACGGTTAAAGGTATTTCGGCCAAGACACTTAAGCCCACGAGCCCACGACAAGGGTTCTTGTCTCATAGGTCCTTACTTTCACAAGACAACTTACCCCATGAATCCGTCCTGCAAACAGGGCGATTTTCCCAATTCAGATGGCCTCATGCTGGAACCTAAGGACCTGATTAGCCCTAGAGGGTAAACAATCCAAGCAGACAGGACACAATTCACACCAACATACCAAGTAATACATCCCACACAGAGCAGTACTGGTCATACTCCATGTCCGGCCACCTGTACAGACCCACAGAACACGTCACTGTTCACACCATACCGAGAACTATACATGGTTGCAAACACAAGGGAAATGAGAAAACCAGCACCCTCTAACCAGAGGGGCTGGTATATATGTAAAGCAGACCAGTGGGGATTGGCTGGCTGGAGAAAGTCACACTTAGCCAGCTCAAATATCCCACACCTATAAAGGCATGCTCCGGAAAACTCATAGAACTTTAAGTCCCAGGAACACAGGCTAACACTCTCATTCGCAGAGATTTGGGAAGCTCAGCTACATAGAGCTGTTTGCAGGGTCTTCCCACTCAAAAGTTCCCTTAGCTGTTGCTGTACCAAAGGTTTAAGTACAGGATATGTTCAGACATCAGACTAATGTCTATTGTGTATTTCTGCCGCATACGTTCAGTTTGTACTGCCATGGATCTCCATGAGGATTAGCTGCTACTTATTTATGCCGTGGCACCAAAAACGCACGTGGAAATTTTTGTTGCATGTGAACAAGGGTTGGGGGCATGCTATTCATATGCATAGGATGCAGGCAGTAATTAGTTTTTACGTCCCGTCAGTCCTGGCAGAAGAGGAAAAATCCATTCTGGAGCATGTCCTTTAAATGCATTCCATTGTTACACTATTAAAAACATATTGTCACTATGTACAAGAACAGTGTCAGGAACATTCCACCGCTACGTGTTTGCTATTTGATACAATGTATCAGGGAAGAATCTGCAAAACACAATAGAACAAAGATGGCTTGTTATCAACGTATTAACGTTACATAAATGGAACCTGAGCAGTGCGGAGGTCATGGCCATGCACCTGTTCTCCACCACCTAGAGGACCACATCATGGCGTGCTCTGCCTATGATACTCTGCAGCGTTATAATGGTATTCAAGCTAAATTTACTGGCTTAGGGCTTAAACAGACGAGTGTGTTTTTGCGTACGTGATTTCAATGGGTTCATTCTCACTTTTTTTTGCGCCCGTGGGCACAAAACGTAGAACCTGCTCTATCTTGTGCATGTTTGCACACCAAAGTATGCGCAAATTGGTATGTTTCAGCGTGACATTTTTACACCATAAACACGGTTGAGGTGCACGTATTTCGGTGCATAGTACTGTACTTTTTGCGCATGCAGGGCCTGTTCACATGTGCCCACAACACCTCTACCCCCATGCTTTAAAAGGCTATTTAGCCTAATGAGGTCCAGATGTGTTGTTTCTTTCAAGGAATTGCACAGCGTATTGCGAATTTGCACGGATATTGACTGAGCATTTGCGCACCTCCTATAGACTTCTAGGAGGCTCTTGGTGTGCAAATGCACACAGAAATAGAGTAAAGGCCCATTTAGACACAATGATTATCACTCAAAATATAATCGTTGTGTGTAACTGAACACACATCATGCAGTTTTCGTTATCTCGTTGCTCATTGTTGTTTTTCAGCGTGCTGAAAGACAAGGATGAGTCTTATGAGGGATTCACAGCGGGATACAGCTGATACTATAGTTTTAGCTGTATCCCACTCTCTGATAACAGGTTGAGTATGAAGAACAGAGTGGTCCAGCTGTGCTCTCCATACCTGGCATGGAGCGCTCGGCTGTATAACAGCCAGGCGCCCCGTGCAGAAAACATTTGGATGCAGAAGACAAGCGGGGACACAAGGATGAGTCTTATCAGGGATTCAAAGCGGGATACAGCTGATACTATTGGTTTAGCTGTATCCCACTCTCTGATAACGGGTTGAGTATGAAGAACAGAGCGGTCCAGCTGTGCTCTCCATACCCAGCATGGAGCGCTCGGCTGTATAACAGCCAGGCGCCCCGTGCAGAAAACATTTGGATGCAGAAGACTAGCAGGGACACCCCGCTTGTCTTCTGCATCCTCCGCTCCGAGCGCTCGGCTGTTTAACAGCCGGGCTCTCGGAACGGAGAACAGTTGTATGCAGGGGCACCCTGCTTGTCTTCTGCATCTTCCGCTCCGAGTACCAGGCAGTATAACAGCAGGGCGCTCGGAGTAGAGGAACAGCTGGATGCAGAAGACAAGCAGGGACACCCCGCTTGTCTTCTGCATGCACTGCTGTCAGCGCAAGGTGATCGCTCGTCTTGAGCGATCATCTTGCACTGTAAGTGACACAACGATGATCGCTCAAAAGTCGCTTGAACGACATCTTTTGAGCGATTATCTTTGCGTCTAAACTAGCCTTAAAGGGGTTGTCCCGCGCCGAAACGGGTTTTTTTTTTTTTAAACCCCCCCCCCCCCCGTTCGGCGCGAGACAACCCCGCTGCAGGGGTTCAAAAAACAACCCGCACAGCGCTTACCTGAATCCCGGCGGTCCGGCGTCTTCATACTCACCTGCTGAAGATGGCCGCCGGGATCCTCTGTCTCCATGGACCGCAGGGCTTCTGTGCGGTCCATTGCCGATTCCAGCCTCCTGATTGGCTGGAATCGGCACGTGACGGGGCGGAGCTACACGGAGCTACACGGAGCCCCATTCAGAAAAGAAGAAGACCCGGACTGCGCAAGCGCGGCTAATTTGGCCATCGGAGGGCGAAAATTAGTCGGCACCATGGAGACGAGGACGCCAGCAACGGAGCAGGTAAGTATAAAACTTTTTATAACTTCTGTATGGCTCATAATTAATGCACAATGTACATTACAAAGTGCATTATTATGGCCATGCAGAAGTGTATAGACCCACTTGCTGCCTCGGGACAACCCCTTTAAGTTCTATTTTTTCTGCGTGCACATTAAAGAAGAGTGAGAATGAACCCATTGAAATCAACCGGTTCTATTCTCTGCGTTATGTGCGCATATACTTTGCACATTCAAATACGTCCATCTGAAGGAGCTCCAACCCACTGTCTATTTGGAAGCTATTGTACCCTGGTCAAACAGGTCTCAGAATAATGACAAGCTGACGTTCAAGAGTGAGCTGATCAGCTGGTGTATCTAAGCCTATCATGTGTGATACCATCTGCTAAGCCCATGAATTTATATATATAATTTATCATGTGTGATATATGTTCCTGAGCTGGTGTATATACTGTACACCTCTACTGTGCTGCTGAACCTGCAACACCCCAGAGGGGTGACCCTATGCACCTAGCTAACGTGAAGAGCTGGGAGGAATAAGTGCTGGCTTATCATGGCGGCACATACCAGGCTCTGGTCTCAGAGGGATGACACGCAGCCAAGGCCAGAGTAGGATTGCAGGCCTGTTTTGACAACCCTAT
The DNA here is from genome assembly GCF_035609145.1 of Eleutherodactylus coqui. Lineage (NCBI taxonomy): Eukaryota > Metazoa > Chordata > Amphibia > Anura > Eleutherodactylidae > Eleutherodactylus > Eleutherodactylus coqui. The sequence goes on along the minus strand of NC_089841.1, from coordinate 66,938,904 downwards.
GATAGGGAATGCCAATAAACGGGATGGGGGGAGCAGTAGTACTGATCACTTGTGACGTCACAGTTCCCAAACACCGGTATGCTACACGGCGGAGAAATGAACACAGAGACTTGTGTATAGTACCTTTGGTCCCCAGGAATGGTTAGGACCTGGTATAACTTTTACTTAGTAATAAACTCTTACAACAGGTAATGCAGGTACAATTCACTTTAAACATAAGGAGGCTGGAGCTCAGAGGTAGGGAGGATACACAGGTTGAATACAGTCCTACAGTCCACGTTATCTGTATGTCACCGGTCCTGGATTGGGAACACTCCAGAGGAGGAAGGGGTAGGGGTCCCTCTGCAGACTCTCTGGCAGACAATTATTAAAGAAGGCTTAGCCAATAAACACCCCACATGGCAGGCGCAGGGGTGTCACAATGAAGTACCTCTGTGCGGTGATCCTAACTATGGACAGCCACACAGGAAAAGCCTGTAGTGTGAACTGGTACGTTGTTTAGAACTTTTATAGGGTTCTCTCTCTCTCTGATGACGGGACTCACTCCTCTAACATGCACACTCTAAATGCTACAGGATATTGCTCCTCTTCCTCCATCTTCACCTACATGGAAGCTGAAGGTGCTTCCATGTGGCTCTGCGTTAGAACTCTCTCAGGTGGACAAATGGAAGACCTCTTCCGCTCTCAAACACTCACGTTTATAACCTCACTTATACCACATGACAAGACAAACTAATACATTTACATGCAGGCAGTGTTTTTATTGGAGTTAACCTCTCAAACGCCTGCAACACACACACTGGATATGACAAGACGAGCTTTGCACAGTGCATCTACATAAGACAAACATGTATGACATTTATGGAGGGGACCAGGATGGTGTTCTGGGCCACTACAAACCAATGTATCGAAGGTTACTGTACCATGAGGAATGCTGTCCGCAGAGCTGGTGATACATAGATAGGGAAATCAAATACTGAGCTTCTAGGCGTAAGAGCTTCTTCAGACGGATGTATTTGCTTGCATGTTTGCGCACGTAAAATATATGTACGTAGAGAATAGAACCCATTGATGTTGATGAGTTCTTTCACATGAGCGATTTTTTTTGCATGCATTCCGGTTGTGTGTTAAAAAATAGGACCTCCTCTATCTTTCTGCGTATTTGTGCACCAAAGGGCCCTATAGAAGTCTATGGGAGGTGCAAAAATACATAGGGGGTTACGTGAAACAATGTGCAAATCCGCAGAGAAAATAACACATCTGCACCTCATTAGGTTAAATAGCCTTTTAAATCAGGATGGGAGAGTATCCCACGAGCTCATTAACAGGTCCTGTGTGCACAATAAAGTACAGAACAATACGCGAGAAAATCAACCTCGTCCAAATACATCGCGCTAAGGTGAGCATATTTACACTTACGCTCATCTGAAGAAGCCATAAGGATGATGGGAGTGTTACATTGTGTGAATAGGAAGAATAGTTTAAGGCCTCCTTCCCACGAACAGATTTTCACCGTGTAATACGCGGCGGAAATCCGTTGCGTTACCCGCAGCTATTAGGTTCTAGTGAACCTAATAGCTCAGTGCTCACGGTGCGGAATTCCGCACTGTGAATTTACCTGTCCTCACCTGCAGCATGCCCTATTTGCCGCGGGTGTACGCACGGATGGCTTCCATTGCAGTCAATGGAAGCCGTCCTTTCACGCTATCTTCCGCTGTAGCACAGCAGAAGATAGCGTGAAAACGCTTCCCTGTCCACCGCCGCCACGTCATATTATGCGGCCGCGTCATGTGACGCGGTGGGCGTGTCACATGACGCGGTGGAGGTGGGTGGGGAAGCGTCATGCGGGAGCGAGGACCCCGGATCCACAGGTAAGTATGTGTCTCCTTGGGGGGGGGCGCCGTGACGGGCTCCGCCGCGGAATTTCGCGGCGCATCCCATCACGGCCGTGTGCAGCCGGCCTAAAGCAGGTTGTGGCAGGATAAATGATGAAAAATTTTTTGAGCAAAACTTTATTGTTCCATAATCTTAAAATAGGCGACATTTCAACCGTATAGCTCTTTTTTAAGCCTAGAATTGCCATAAAAACAATGTCACAAATAATATGCACCAAAACTCTCAGCAAGTAACAGATACAACAAATAGACATTGTGTAAGAGAAACAAACTTGAAAGTATCACAGCGTCATTCTAGTATAGTACATACCACTATGCGACAACAGAACAGACAGCCCATGCTTCGGATGTCATCCCCGATGCCTCCTTTTATGCAGCGGCGTCTCAGTCTACACCCTGTCTGCCTAAGATTACTTCCAACGTGTATGCTTCATGCTTGCCGCGGGTCGCATCAACATGCATGCGTTACACATCGCAGCTACATAGAGATATCACAACGTCTGCCGCGCATGCGCGAATGTCTAGAAGGAATCGGTAGCCGTGGCAACAAGACGTCAAACCGGGAAACAGCGCGATCAAGGGAATCTAGCAGTAATCTTCATCAATGTTGTCCCTGGTTGTACATCCCATTATCTATTTCTATTTACATTGGTCACCATTAAACTCCAAAATGTGAAAAGTTACTGTGTATATTAAGTAGAAAATTGTGCAGCTTGAACAGACGTCGTTCAGCAGTGAACGGCCGCTGTGTTATGTCAATGGAGAGGGGCAGGGGAGGAAATCTCCTACACTGCCCCGCCCCCCTGCTGGCCGCTCAGTAAACCAGCCAGCTGTGCTAGCTCCCATGCAGGAGCACGGGAGCGTGGAGACACAGGGATGAGTGTTGGGCATCGTTTGCCTGACATTCGTCCCGTGTAAATGGGGCTTAAGAAATTCTATAGGAATTTACATTTGAAAGGTATGATTTGCAGGACGTCCTTCGAAAGATATTGCGCAGTCCAAACCCTGTGGGGACTTTTCCCTGTTGGGTGTTGGACTGCGTAATAAAATTCAGTATAAACCCCCAACTTCACAACACTGCTTGGAGGCTTATATTTCTCTGGTGCAAAATGATATCTCTAAGTTTAAATCACAGTATAAATCACATGAGAGAAATAGGGGAAACGTAAGTAAAGATGAGTTTCGTGCACTCAAAACCTTGTCTCATGATAGATCATTAACTATTAAGCCTGCAGACAAAGGTGGGGCCATCGTGGTAATGGACACCTTGCAATACCGTAATGAGATACTGGGCCAGCTGAACAATGAGGATGTCTGTGAAAAACTGAGATTTGATCCTACTTCCAGGTTGCAGATACAGCTGAGAATTATCCTTAAAGGGGTTCTGTCAGGGAAAAAAAAATCATACTCACCTGTGCCTTATGGAGCTGGTCACCGGGAACCTGCTGGTCTTCTCCTCTCCCTCTGGCAGCCGTCCAATCCCAGGGCAGAAGCTGGCAAAGTCCTGCCGCCCAGGTCAGTAGTCGACACATGTGGTCGGCAGGTGAGTATAATTTTTTTTATTTTGCTGACAGAACCCCTTTAAAGATGCCCTTAGTCAGGGCACAATTGATTCTGATCTGGTGACATATTTGGATGTTTTATATCCTAGGGTACCAACCCTTTATACCTTACCCAAATTCCATAAGGATTTACAAAACCTACCAGGAAGACTAATCATTTCGGGATGTGACTTACTGTTCAGCAACCCAGAGTGTTACAACCATTTGCAGATGAGGCTGCATCACACCTACGAGACACCAATGAAGTGAGGACTGTGCAGTGAGTGATAGAACAATATTGTCCTCACTGGATGTAACATCTCTATCCACTTCAATTGAACATCATAGAGGCCTGGAGGCAGTTGAATTCTATATTACAAAATCAGGTTTGTCGACTGGGGGCATTGGCTTTGCCCTGTCGCTGCTCGAGTTCATACTCACCAAGAACTACTTTGTTTTTGGTGGTGTGCACTACGGGCTGCGGCAGGGAACTGTCATGGGCTCAAACGTCGGACCGACGTAGTCAAACATATACGTATGGAGATTTAAGGAACAATACGTTTACCCCTCTAGCTATTGGCCAATGGTGAGGTCATGGCTTCGTTACATAAACAATATTTTCCTCATTTGGAAGGGTCCTGTGGCGGATCTTTTTGAATTTCAGAAGGAGTTGAACTCGGTTAATCCCAAGCTTCAATTCACTTTGACCTCTTCAAGTTAATACGTTCAATTCCTTGATATTTTGGTGAACAAAGAATCAGGGAAATTGTCCACTGACTTATATACAAAGGCTACAGATAGGAACAATATCCTACAATATAACAGCAATCATCTGAAGAAAATGATTCAATTTTTACCATGGAGTCAGCTGTTGTGGGTCAGGAGGATCACTGATGACACCCACAGAGATGAGAAATTACAACAAATGAGCTCGAGATTTATTGCTAGGGGATACCCTAAAATCTTGGCCAATAAGACAATGGAGAAGGTACACATGACCGAATGTAATGCTTTGCTGGTACCTAAAGATAAGCCTTCTTCTGGGATTAGGATCCCATTTGTCTCCATGTATGGGGTAGCTAGCAATAAGATTTCGGGCATCATTAGCAAACATTACTATTAAATGGCTGTGGGAATGTCACTGAGTTTAAAGAGTGGCCTATCAAGGCCTACAGGAGAGCCATGAACCTTCAAGATAGACTGGTCAAACCACTCTTTATCCCTGAGGTCAATATTACACAAAGAATCTTTGCCCCCTTGAAGATTGGTAATCATCCGTGTTACAATTGCTCATGTTGCAGCAACATGTTAAGGGGTTATAAGTTTTTTCATCCGTCTTCAGGTTAGAAATATAAAATCAAACACCTGTATTCGTGTACCTCTTCCTACGTCGTCTATTCCCTGCAGCCAGGGTACGTGGGTGAGATGACGATGGAGGTGAGGTTGCATATTATAAAACACAAAAGTACCATCCGCACCGAGAATACTCAACTTCCCAACCCAAATATTTCTTAGAAAAGAAGCATAGAGTCAGTTAATTACGTTTCAGGGTAATTGACCATGTTCCTCCACTGACTAGAGGGGGAGACCAACAGGCATTGCTTAAAAAGAAGGAATTGAAATGGTTCTACACCTTGGACACTTTACCCCTGAAGGGTCTAAATATAGACTACCATTATATGCCATATATCTAAGATAGTCCTCATTGGTTGCTTTCTTCAGTATAATACACTTTTTGCCGGTAATTGTTTTTTTTAATCTTTTTTGTTTTTAATAATACATTTTCTTCCTTTTTTAGATGACGCAGGACTCCATGTTCCGGAATGTCTCATCTCTTTTATGCCTTTGCAGCAAAATAATATTTGATAATGTTGAATTTTTGCCCTTTCACTCTCCTCCCCTTTTTTTTTTAAATACATGATTCTTTTAAGATTTATTTTGCATACATCTAAAAAAAAATTATTATGAATTTATCAATAAAATAGTTTCCTTTTAAAATGATTAAGGTCATTATGCATATTTTTCTAAATATTCTAGATATTTATGTATGTTTATATATTCTAATTTCGGTGAGACTGTCAAAATCTTTTTTAATGTTAATGACACACATATTAATATATATATATATTAGTGCATTTTCACTTAATTTACTTTTCTACTTAATATACACAGTAACTTTTCCCATTTTGGAGTTTAACCCTTTCCAATCCAATTTGTATCCTGGTTTTCCTAGGGGTCTTACTCTCTTTCTGCCATCGGCGCTATCTGCTGGCTAAAGCCAGTACTGCATGAGGTGACACGTTGGATAGGCTCCGACAGCAGCGAGGCTGGCAATATACAGTAAGAGAACCCCGACGTACGTCTTCTAACATCGGAGCTGTACAGCCTTAAATCATAATGTCTTCAGAGCTCAGACAGCGGAAAGGGTTAATGGTGACCAATGTAGATAGAAATAGATAATGGAATGTACAAGCGGGGGACACATTGATGAAGATTACACCTGTGTTATATCAATAGATATAAGGGCACATACAACATAACTGATGATTGTTCCGTCTGGTTTAGGGATTCTCTCTATTGCTCTTCTGTTTAGCAGGATTTACACGCTGTCATTATACTCTCCATTTCTCTCTGCAATTTGCCATCTAATCCCAAAGCTTTAGTGAGAGATCCCTGAAGTCTCTAGAAACATTATTAAAGTGGTGAGAATGAGCCGCTGCGTTACATCCCTGAAGTTTAAGCTACTGTCTTACCATCCGGCTAATTAGGGGATATGTCAGAGTACTCAGGAAGCTTTACTGGATTCTTCTCCACATAGGAAATATATATCTACAACCACAAGCTCTACAGCAGCATTATAGAAAGTATCAGCAAGGGATCCACTTACTCCAATGCAAATGACGTCCTTGTAGGAAGCTAGGCTAAGGCCGGCTGCACACAACCGGGTCGGATTCCGCAAGCAGGAGCCCGCAGCGGAATCCGACCCTGTACCCAGCCACTGTCCGCAAGGATCTGTCTTCTTCCGGCTTCTCTGTACTGTGGATGGTCCACACGGCTCCCCAGATTTTTTTTTATATCAATTGCAGACAGGGCTGTGGATTGGATGGCTTCCATTGACTGCAATGGAAGCTGTCCATGCGGGAACCGCAGGAAAATGGAACATGCTATGATTTTTCATCTGTGAGCAGAAACCACAATTGGTTTCCGCTTGTGTGCATGAAGAATCATTTTTCCATAGCATACTATAGAGGGTTATTGCTGTGGAACCCGGAGGCGGACGTCTGCTCCCGATTCCGTAGCAAAAATCCGCTCGTGGACAGGAGGCCTTATTTAGTGTAGTTGTCCTGCCTCTCAGCTCTATGCTGCTGGTGGACCCCAGAACTTTATAAAAACCCTTGTATAGTTCCAGAAGCACATGAAGAGAGCACATGAGGTGTAGTAACAAGTGCAGACAGCAGGCTAAGGGAAAGCTCATTCCTGAGCCTGAGGAAGGAGCAAGGTGCCAGACACAACGTTGTATGAGTCTTCCCAGTGAAAAACCTGGATAAGCAATACAGGAATTTTGTATAGAATAAGGATGAGCGAGTATACTTGCTAAGGCACTACTCGTTCGAGTAATGTGCCTTAGCCGAGTATCTCCCTGCTCGTCCTTAAAGATTCGGGTGCCGCCGCGGGGCGGGGAGCTGCGGGGGAGAGCAGGGAGGAACGGAGGGGAGATCTCTCTCTCCCTCTCTCCCGCCGGCTCTGCCCCGCTCCCCGCCGCGACTCACCTGTCAGCTGCAGCGGTCCCCGAATCTTTATGGACGAGCAGGGAGATACTCGGCTAAGGGACATTACTCGAGCGAGTAGTGCTTTAGCGAGTATACTCGCTCATCCTTAGTATAGAAACAATGGTATCTCCAGTCACCACCTCTGAGCCCGGACATTATAGAATGGACTGTATACAATGTCACCTTGTGTGCCACCGGAAGCGACATTAACAGTAAGTTTTGCTGATAATCCCTTCCTAACTCCAGGAGCTTCTTCCCACTGGGGGACCTGCGCCATGCTACACCACAACACTGTCCCCAAGAGCAGAGACCAGCACATACCATCTTATCCCACATCACTTCACTGTAGTGCTGCCAGGTGGGAGTTAGAGACATTAGCCACCGTGACACAAACCCCCCTTATCCTGGAATTACAAATGTGAGGTAGGTGCTAAGTGTCCCATCCACATCAATGTCAGTAACTAGCAGAACATTGGCCAGAGCATCACACTGCCTCCTGGTGCCATCTCTCCCCATGTAAGTGATGACACGTACCTGGTCGTCTCCATGACGTAAAAGAAAATGTGATTTTTCAGAACAAGCCACATGCTCCATGTTCTGGCTGATTGGTATATATAGCGTTACACAACGTCTCCTCAGGTACTGGCTGTAGTGTGTCACATCCTGGATGGGGAAACTCATGATGTTAAAATGCATTGGAAAATGTCAAAAGATATAGTAGGGTATACTTCTCTTTTTAGGATCCAACCTTGATTTGGTCAAACAAAAGCAAATGTTTATCCAGAACAGCAATCCCTTGCATTGTCTAGTATATTAGTAGTTGCTCACCACTTTCAAGATCTCTGCTTGCTATCAGTAATTGGAAATATTCTTGCTTACACCCAGAGGCTGAAAACCTGTATAGATCTAAAGGTCCATTTACACGAAAAGATATTCAAATGATTGAAAAATTGACAGTTGTAGCGATTGTTTTGCATAAAGTACTAATGGACATTAATGTCCATTAACACTTTGTCAGCTTGATTTTCGTGTAAAAGGACCTCCTAGAGCTGTTTGCAGAGCACAGCATGTGGTCTGAGCTCTGCACACAGCTCCATTGTTTTTGCTTGGGCTGTCAGCAGAATACAATGTAATCTCCGGCTCCTGTGCAGAACACAGCATGCAGTCCCTGTTATCTCTCTCCGGGCGAACAATTGATTTTAATCTCACCTTAAAATCATTGTTCAACCGAAGAGTGAATGGTGGCATTGTTTGAATGAATTTTGAGCGATAATCCACGTAAATGGGCCTTATTACTTTTGACTGCTGAGGCTTTGCTACCATTGTTTGCAGTTTGGATAATCCTGCATTACATGTTATCTAGACTAATATTGTAATGAACACAACAGAAGAGAGATTTATGCTCCGAGTGGATTGTACAGCAGAAATCAGTTTGAAAAGTGGTTGTGCAAAAGTAGACCATAACCTTAACAGGCGATTCCACCTATGGATAAAACATCATGGGTGGGTTTTCTTCAGGTATAAACTGTGGACTACACAAGTGACAACCAGTGTTCTCCCTCCCCCTACATGGCAACTTCAAGTCCCTGATATACATTAAATACGGTAGATTGGCGCATAGGTTTATACAGTTTTGTACAAAAGTCTTAGTTTTGTGCCAAAGTTGCAACTTTTTGAACCTTTATGCAGTCTTTAACTCTTTAGTGACTAGCCCATTGCCTTTTTTACTTCCTGGCCTGCTGGGCTTAATTCCCAGAGGACGTAAAAGCATGCATCCTCTGGGAATGACAGCCCTGCAGGCTCTGGACGTGAAAGCTCCATGCTGCCGGTTACTGGAGGTAGGCGACAGCATGGAGCTGTCATTCCGGCTGCAAGACCTCGCTCCCAGTTATGCGGTATCCGGTGGATACCGGCGATCGTGTTAAAGTCTATGAGACTTTAAGTTACAGCTCCCCTTCGGATCGGATCACGTCCTGTCCTCCGCGATGCCTGGTGTCTTCTTTGTTCTCCCTGGACCTGCCGCCGGCATCTGCGCATGTGTGCCAGATGCATTACATCACGCGCATGCGCGCCACACGCATTATGTCACGTGCATGCGTGCCAGGTGTATTACGTCACGCGCATGCGCAGAGAGCTGGGAGGCCCGGGAAATGTAAAAACTCCCTGCTCCCGGCTAGTATGAGTAGCCGAGAGCAGAGAGCTGTCACCGAGAGCCGCTGTATGCGGTTCCCGGTCACATGATTGCTGCTATCCAATGGATAACAGCGATCATGTAAAAGTTTTAAAAAGTGTAAAAAAAAAAAATTGTTTCATCTCCCCTCATGGATCATATCCATGAGGGGAGATGAAATTAGGAACCTAAGGCCCCCGGATTTATCCGCAGACTTTACCGTGGCTTCTGTGCACGGGTCCGTTGCCAAAATGGCGGATGCAGGCACAAAGGCCGCAGGGTGGCAAGGTAATTTAAAATTTCCCCGCACCTGGCTACTAAATGTAGCCAAGAGCCTGGAGATTTCACGGGTGCCACGGTACGCGGTTTCCAGCCACGTGATCGCCGTTATCCCGTCAGGGATCCGATCCGTGAGTGGATGTGAAATTAATTAACCAAGGTCACCAGCGATGTCCCCTGATGGGATCATTATCTGTGGACCTTTCCCCAGCTTTGGCGCATGCGCCCATCGCCAAAATGATGGACGCAAGCGCAGAAGCTGGGGAGGGGAAGAAGAAATTTTAAATCTCCTTGCTCCTGGCTACTAAAGGTAGCCGAGAGCTTGGAGATGTCCCGGGGGGCCACAGTGAGTGGTCCTCGGTCATGTGATCACCATTATCCAATGGAAAATAGCGATCACGTAAAAGTTAAAAGACAGTTAAAATTGGATGTGTTGCTCAGTTTGGGCCCCATTGTGCATCCAGACAGAAGATAAGGGCTACAATGGGTATGTTTCTGAACACGGGACAAACAGGGGGATCCATTTTGGGGTGAAAGTCTTCATTCCTATGTTTGCTGCACAAAAAAAAATATTTTTAAAATTACATAATTGCTAAAAAAATAAAAAACATAATTTTTTCCTTCTGCTTTGCTTCGATTCATTCAAAAACTGCGCTGTCAAAATACAAAATACACCCCTAGATGAATTCGTTAAGAGGTCTAGTTTTGAAAATGACGTCATCTGTGGGGTTCTCTGTCGTTTTGGCCGCTCAAGGGGTCTACAAGTGGACAATGGGGCCTAAAACGCCTTCAAGCAAAATGTCTGTTCTGAAAGCCCCCGTCTGCTCCTTTGGGTTTGGGCCCCGTCGTGCATACAGACAGACGATTAGGGCCACAATGGGTATATTTCTGAACACAGGACAAATGGGGTTATCCGTTTTGGGGTGCAAATCCCCATTTTCATGTGCACTATAGAAAAAAATCCTGTGTTTAAAATTGCGTATTTGCAAAAATATGAAATTTTATTTTTTCTTGTCTAAATTGCATTAATTCCTGAAAAGAAACGGTAGGGTCAAAATACTCCTGACCCTCCTCAGTGAATACATTAAGGGGTGCAGGTTTTAAAATGGGGTCATTTGTGGGGTATCTATCATTTTGACACCCATGAACCTTTGCCATCTTGGCTTGGTGCAGGAAAACTAAGTGTTCCTCAAAATGTTAATAATTAATGTTAAATTTGTACGTCTCTTAAATGGTTAACAAAAATGAAAGTTTTTCCAATGTGCGCTCAGAATATAGTAAATGGATGGAAATATATATCTTATAAAAAAATTCTATATTATTTTTGCACATATTTGAGATATTGCAGTTGGAAATGTGAAAAAATTAAGATTTTTTCAAAATTTTCCCAATTTTGGAGCTTTTAATAAATATACAAATTCTATCGGTCTATTTTTTCCGCCTAAATGAAGTACAACATGTGGCGAAAAAACAATGTCAGAATCACTTGGATATGTAAAACCTTTACGGTGTTATGCCATGTTAAAGTGACACGTCAGATTTCCAAAATTTGGCCTGGTCATTTAAGGCGCAAACAGGTTTGTTCCCTAAGGGGTTAAAATACCGTTCAATACACAAATACTGCGCTCCTGCACGCACAAATACGCATACACTCATGTTACACCAGCTTTTGATGCGAACTTGGACACTGCGGATTACAGGTAGTTTCACATGGGCGATTGCAATATCACCGTGAGAAAATTGTGGCAAAATCGCGTCTTTGTTCACGTGATTTTTGAGCGTTAGTGCTGGGTTTTTTTTGCAAAAACATCTCTGCCGCTTGTGATTTTCTCACACATTTCTCGCGTGATTTTACCGCGATTTACTCGTTTTGTCTGTTCAGTTTAGATAGGCGGCTGGCGCTCGCTGGGGACAGTTTAGGTGGGAGTTATGGAAATGTGGGGGCAGGTAAATACGCATGCAGTGAGGGGAATGATTTTATGGCACTTCTGGGGTGCATATGGGAACTATTGAACAGGCAGGAGAGAGGACATGTCCCATCTCCTTTTTCAGCGTGGACATCCCCACTGGGGGGAATTCAGTGGTGACAACGGAGGGGCAGCAGGTGCCAGGGGTGACGGTCGCGGTGCAGACAGAAAAGGATGGAGAAGAGATTCTGTTAGATGACAGAGTAAAGGAAGAGGTTTACGTGTGTTTCCAGGGTCGGTTGGAAGTGTATTTAAAAAAGGAGGTGAGGGAAAAAAATTGGCGTAATGAATACGTGGAGATTATTTTCTCTGCTTCCTTTGCAAAAAATTAAATTTGGATAAAAGGGAAGAGGACGGAATATTAAATGGAAGAAGTGGAGAAGAGAAGATGGCGCTTGATTCCGCAGACGCTTACTAATTGGCTGCAGGCTTTCACTGGAAATTGTTCCCTGCTTTTTTGCTACATGGATTCAATCGGTTAGGCTTATAGAGTATATGGGGGGCATACCTGACTGTGGTACAACAAGCAGTTCAGGCAAGGGAAAGCGATTTTCCCTTAGATCAGATCGGACCAAAAAGATATAAGCCTTTGGCTGTGGGTGATGGCCCCAATGCGATACGGGCAGGCCTTTAAGGGGGAAGCCAGGCCTTCAGCCCTGTCTAGTGGGTTGTAGGCCTCAAGCTAATCTGGGCAGTAAGGGGGGCACAAGCCTGGACTGTGTTGGTAGTTTAATAGGGGCCAATGTAAATTTGGGGGCTGGGGTGCAGATTTAAGCACGCTTGCTCACACTGTAATGCAACATCACATGGAGCAACAAAATGCCTTAGAAAAGGAAACGTAAAGGAGTAAAGGGATGACGCCAGTGAAGCCAGCAGAGATGGTGCCGTTTCTAAGTAGATACCCTGATAAATTAAAAGCAGAGTTATTGTTACTAGGTTTCCGTTTGGTTTTAAGATTTCCGTCTCAGGCTATTCTGTTCCAGTTTCTACAAAAAAAACTTCAGTCAGCCCTTAGGCATCCAATAGTTGTTACTGTGAAACTAGGGAAAGAGGTTCTATTGGGTCGCATTGGCAGAACCTTCACGGAGCCTCCTTTTCCGGTTTTTATGGTTTCACTTTTAAGAGTAGTCCCCAAAAAGAAGCTGAATAAATTTTGTTTGATTCATTTGTCTTACCCAAAGGGGCTGTCAGTAAATGACGGCATAGATCCTGAGCTCTGTTTGTTGGTTTATACCTCATTTGAGGTATGTTGGGTGAGAAAATATGAAAATATGGTAAGGGGGCACTGCTGGTGAAAATGAACGTTGAATTTGGTCTTCTCCTGGTACACCCGGAGAGTATTTGTTTGTTGAAGTGTTTTTGGGATGGGAGTTATTTTGCGGAGAGATGTTTGCCCATGGGTTGTTCGATTTCATGCGCATATTTCGAGGAGTTTAGTTCTTTCATGGAAAGGGTGGTAAAAGACACAGCAGGAATCGGCTTGGTAATTCATTATTTGAATGATTTCCTTTTGCATAGGTCCAGCGAGTTCGCGGATTTGTGTGACCATTCTTGAAATGCTTCAATGAGTGGCATATCGTTTTGGGTTTGCCGCTGGCACTTGACAAGACGGAGCACCTTTCAACATATCTAAAATCTTTGGGCATTACCACTGGCACAGAGCCTATGGACAGCAGGCTGCTGAAGGACAAATTGCAGGCCTTGCAGCAAGAGGTGCTTAAGGACCAGTGGGCTAAAAAGATTACGCTGCGGGACCTGCAATCGTTATTGGGGAAGCTCAATTTTGCATGTCATATGATGCCTATGAGGAGAGTTTTTTGTAGGAGCTTGGCGTCTGCTATGTCGGAAGTAAAATTGTCCTATCATTTTGTTCATTTGGGGAGAGATCACAGAGTGGATTTGGAATTGTGGATGTCCTTTTTAGAACGTTATAACGGAAAGTCGGTGATAATGGCTGAGGCAATCTAGAATTTTGACTGTGAGTTGTTAACAGATGCCGACAGCAGTTTGGGTTTCAGTGCCTATTTTCAAGGCCAATGGTGCATCGGGGTTTGGCCAGTGGAGTGGCATCAGGCAGGTTTGGTGAGGACTCTCGTGTTGCTGGATCTTTTTCCTGTAATTGTCATGGTGATGTTATGGGGGGACCGTTTTCAGAACCATCAAGTTAGGTTTCATTGTGACAATCTGGGTGTAGTTCAAACAATATATATAATTAATGGCATCCTCTGCCCCAGTTGTGAGTTTGTTGTGGCATCTCGTGTTGGAAACCTTGTTGCTAAATATATATGGGTTGTGGCGGTGCACGTACCGGGGGTAAATAACTCAATTGCAGATTCTCTTTCTTGGTTTTAGGGGAATCGCTTTAGTTTTCTGGCTCCGGGAGCAGAGGAGGAAGGGAGTACGTACCCACTACAGCTTTGGAGATTGGTCGGCGAGCAGCGAATCACTTGATTAGTGCATTGTTAGCTCAGGGTACGTTGTTGGCAGATGAGTTGGCGTGACAGGAAAGGGAGAAGTGGATGCTATGAGTGGGAGACATTGGGATGGAGGAGGATAAAGTGGGTGTCTTATTGCATAGGTTGGGGAATGCATTGAAGGTAGGCATGTTGTTTGCTAAGGCTTACTGCTTTATGGCAGCAATGGCTTTTGGTTTTTAATTGCGAGACGAGAAGGATGTGACAAAACATTTTTTAGTAGGACAAGCCTTGAAAGGCTTCAGAAAAAGGGAAACTGGACAGGAGAAGGCTGGTGTCGTTTAGTTTGTTGGAAAAATTGGGGTTGGCATCAGATGAAATTTGTTTGGGAAGTTTGGAGAAAGCATTATTTAGTCACTTTCTCTCTGAAGTTCTTCAGGGTTGTATGCCTGGGGGTGTTGGTTTCTCCTAGTAAAAGGGTAGGGGGCAGTTTATATGGGGTGGGTCTACTTCAGTTAACAGTTGTGGACTAAACAAGTAACAACCACTGTTCTGACACCATTAAAAAGTTGGTTGTCACCTCCCTTCTCCAACATGGCAGCTTGATTTCCCTGGTGAATTACTCATATAACTGTGCCATGGGTGGCATGACTGAATGCTATAGGCTCTGTACGAAAGAGAAAGGCCATATTGCTGGTTCCATGAGGCCCATGGAGGCTGAACCGCTGTTTAAAGAGATGGGTCCTACCCCATTTCCCCATTGGGGGTGTGGACCTCCACTCCACAGGCACCACAACATTACCGAAAGGGTGAGTAAGCCTGAGAGTCAATTACCCTTGTGGAGAAAGGGGTGAGGTGTAGCCATAGCGGGTGCATAGGCAGTAACTGCATCTGGGCTCTGGTGTCAGAGAGGGCAAACGATTGTCCAAGGAGGTCTTCTTCCAAGACTGGGCAATTGTCTGTTCAGTTGCTGCGAAGAAAAAAAGAGATCAATCTTCTTGATTCTAGGGAGTTGTTTGCCATTTGTTATTTTATTTAATAGAGCCTCCCACTGTTTTTCTTGGATATTGCAACCTGTAACCGAGTAAACAGAGACTTCACGAAAATGGTGCCTGCAGCACCCAACAACCCCCCATTCCCTGCCGCTGCTATCTGGCAAGACAGCAGGGACTCCATCCAGGTGCCTCTGCACTGGGGTTCTTACACAGTGCCTGCTATCCCCTCCCTCCTCACTCTCCCGGATCCTGTATTATTGGAGGCGGGGCTACATGTTGCCGCTCCTGGGGCACATGTGACAGAGGCTGCAAGCTGCTTTATTGTGAGGGAGTGCAATGGAACTGAGCATGTTCACTGGACACTTGCTGATTGGCTGATGCCTTTGCATAAAAAAGATAATTTTTGCTGCGCAGCAGCTTTGCATAGACTGGAAGGAAAGCGAGTGGAGCACCTTGATCCAAAGCTAATGACGACCAATTTGCAATGGCCAGCAGATGAATAAAGGTGCAGGGAGTAGTGTTCCTAAACCCAAACAACACTGCAGAAGGGAACAGGTTTGATCAAAGCGGCAACTCCAACATAAAGAGCTGGAAGTGAGGCCTGCCTCTACCAAAGACGTACGTGTGCACACCAATAGAGCAAGAGTGACAGTTAGGGAAGGGCATGCCTACTGCAGCATTCATAGGGCTGTGAAGGACAAATCGCCACCGCTCATGTATTACATTCCAGAACTGAGATATTCTACAATGGAAGAAGAGAAATAGGGTTTCAGAAGTGTAACCACTTTCACCTAAAAAGAGACTCTGTACCAGTATCCCGTATCCTGCATTGCCACACCTCAACCTGCGACACACTGATCGCCTGATTTCCACTCTTGCACCCCTGGCAATAAGCTGATTTTGCTAAGGGATGCTGTGCTCAGCCTGACATTTCTGCTGCAGCGGAATAACAGGACAGAAGAAGGTTCTCCAGAATGGGAGCCTCCCTTACCGAACAGCTCTCTGTTAAAGGGACAGAGTGTGGTCCTGAGCAGGGGACCCTTCTCTATGACGTTCATATGCCCTAATAAGGCATATGAACAGGGGGTGCCATCTTGCCACAACCCCTTTCAATGATTTGTGATAGTTGGGGGGCTATGTATCACATTTTGCATTGGATCCCCGAAGACTGATGTTACGAGGTAGGCCAATCTCCCACACACTGCTTTTTACCGCGATTAGCGCGGCATCCAAAGTTCTGCGCTAACCGTGGTACAACGCTCCCATTGATTTTAATGAGGCTTCTCAGAACTGCACTCGAATGCAGAATTTCTAACACCACAATTTTCAAGCACTGTCTGCTCTATTTCCGCGCATTTCAGTGCTTTTTAACACACCTCATCACTCGACACAATGATGGGGTATGTTAAAAATCTCTGCCAAGCGCTGTAACATGCGGTCAAAAACGCTGCTCAAAATTGTGGCAAAAATGCAGCGTTTTCTGAACACGCGTGAGAGTGGCTTTAGGGCTTCGACTGGCGGGAATCCCATTTCGATATTATCTATGCCAGCTCTCTTTCTTCCCTATAACCCCCCTAACTGGGTGCAGAAATCAAAAGTAAAAATGAAGTAACTTATAAATGTAAAATACCAGTCATAAAATAATCTGTGATACAAAGTTCCTGATTGTTATAGTTTATTGCAGTATAGAAGGTAAAGGGCAAATATGTGCAGAGATGACTATCACCCGCCTTCTCGGATATCACCTTCACTGGGATTCTAGACTCTTGCAGGGATGATTGGGGTGAACACCCAGACAAGTGCAGGGTGAATTGCTCCAGAGACCTGACGTGTGCATGTGTAGCTCTGGGTGGGGAGAGGAGTGACTGTCAGCAGAAGATGGGAGGTGACCGGCTCCAAACTTATAAGCTCTGACACATCATAACACACTCATATTCACTACTCAGCCTGCAGCATCACAGCTCTCCCTGACCCAGAGGCTCAGCAACATGGGGCGCCAGAAGGATTGTCTCAGCAGCATCAATTCCATGCTGCGCATCAGGAACAAGCTGCTCAGGCAGGCGCTATCCGAATGTCTGGGCACCCTCATACTTGTCGTAAGTCGCCTTAATATTAGCAGCATTCTACGCCATCTTTCTCATTTTTACGGTTATATTTTTATCTTTTTGGCTGTATATATTTTTTATTTTTTATTATGACACATTTGTATATTATTGATTTTTCTGTATTTAGTTATTTTTGTTACAGTATTGTAATTTAGATGTAGTGTTTGGTTTTATTTATTATGTTGTATATCTTTCATGTTTTATACATAATTCTGTCGTTTTATGCTTTTTATATTACATGTTGTGTTATCATCATTATTAATAATAGGAGTAATAATAATTGCAGTCACATTGCTTTTGACTCTCACTGCCCATATAAATGTTCCTCCAGATGCACCCTCTTCTTCATGGGGTTGGAACATACAAAATATAGTTGTGCACATATATAGCAAATATAAACGGGACATTTAGCCCGTTATGATCACTTACCTACAATGTAGTATACTGTTATATACCAAGTTATCACAATGCACTAGTCATGTTAAACATTGCTGCATCTGTACATGTATTATGCCTATGCATAAAATGTATAGGGAGAGGTCGAAGGATTGCACTTTACATACATTGTTACACTTTATATTGACTATAGACTACGTATTGATTTTAATGTGCATCTGAATATTTTATCTTAATTTTTCACTGCTTTACCCAAAGTCCCAAAGGTTGTTCTTACAGTTTAGTTTAACTTTTGGCAAATCCAGTTGATATGCAACAGTCTAATGAAGTTGTTGGCAGTCATAACAAGATTAGCCAAGTGGATTGCCAAAACTAGTTGAGGGAAAAGTATCACCAGAGGTGTCTGACAGCTGTTTGCCTTGCAACGTGTTCTTGCCACACAGCAGAAGGGATCATAGCTATTAGCCTGGTGTTATCTAGATTGAATGGGCTCCTTGGGTGGTGATTTTGAAGTATCATATCTTTCTTTAAGACGTTTTTTGTAGGGCAGTTTTTCAGTTTCAATCACATCAAACTACAGCTGCACTCTAAGGGATACTGGGAGTTGCATGCAAATCTGTGTAAGCTGCAGCTGTCATTCAAAAAGTCTCCATGTAGCTCCAGCCTTTATGACTTGAATGGACATATCATAGTATTGCATTGGTTATTAGCTACATGACTGATATATAAAATTTTGTATTGGTTCCAGTGAACACAGTTTCTTTATTTTCAGCTGTGGAACTACACGTCCTGCAGACCATGTGATATGTATTATAGGGCAGGCTGAGATTTGTAGTTCACCTACAATAGGTTAATTATAGTGAGGATAGCTTCTAGTAAGATGAGCACAGTAGTCTTGCTACCTGTGGCTCTCCAGTTGTTCCAAAACTGCAACTTCCAACATGCCTAGACTGGATCAGCCACCTGCGACTCCTGCTATTGGGAAAGTACAACCCCCACCCTGAAATGAATAGTTATGAACCATACTGGAAGTTGTAGCAAAGTTAGATAGTGTAGCTGGTACTTAGAATTCCAGACTATGGCATGTAGCTAGATTGCCCACATGTTGCCTCCAGTTCCCATCCACCAGTTATCATACATACGGTAGTTAATTGCAGCACTCTAAAGACTGTGAATGACATTTGGGTTACTTTGGGGTGCAGAATAGATTGTTGCAGGGTGATGGTTCAGCGGTTAGCTCTGTTGTCTTGCAGCTGTGGGGCCATGGGTTTGAATCATTGAGCAGGGTACAGATCCATATGGAGTTTGCATGTTTTCCACTTATTCTTGAGTTTCCTCCAAATACAGCTTTGTAGGTCTGTCATCTCATGGAAGTTGCTCTGTGTGCGTATGTGAGATGATGAGCTCCTGGTGACAGAGGAATGATACAATGAGATTAAATTGTGAGCTCTTGGTGACAGAGATGATGGGAGTGAAATATTGAGATTAAATTATGGGTTTCTGGGGTCTGGAATGATGGGAGTGATACATTGTGTTAGGTTAGATTGTGAGCTTCTGGGATCAGGGCTGAAGGGATCATTACATTGTACTGGGTTAGATATTGAGCACCTAAAATCAGGGATGATGGGAGGGATACATTGTGTAGGGTTAGATTGTAAGCTCCTGAGGTTAGGTAACATTGGATGTGATGCACTGTGCAGGGATATTAAGTTATTATTTAAGCAGCTGTGAAGTCTCTTCTGCAATACTGTTCGCACTTCTTACAGTTCCGCTGTCTTGCAGCATATGTCGCAGCGCTCCTACATTATAGCCTGCTGCATTCTTGTAGTCTAATCAGTTGTTTCGTAAGTACAAAGTTCTCCCTGATGGGATAAAAGCAGTGATTTAGATGGGAACCCCCAGGGGAATGACTGAGAGAAGAGGTATGCAGTGTTCCTCTAGAAACCTGCAGACACGTGCGCCATTCACATCTGGGCTGGACGTCGCTTCTGCGTCTGTATAAACAAGAAGCCACAAAAATAACATGTATCACACGACGATGGCGAAAAGGAATAGATAGTGTGTATCACACGGCGGGGGAGGATATATTATTCATGCCGCTGTTATTCTACCGCACGCTATTTTATGGCAGTACATTTCGGATACAGAGGGAATTTTTGGCATCAATAAGATATTCAACTTTTTCCTGTCTGACTTGGCTGAATCTGCGTGTTATTTCTATGGTTGCTATTGCACGCAGGTAAAAAAAAAGCTGTAAGATAGGTCCTGAAAAACTATGTTCGTGAAAGATTGGGCGAGGAATTGGCCAAAAATGGGACATGCTGCGATTTTTCAATCACTATGAGAGAAAAATTGCTAATGTAAATTAAAATATTGAAATCAATTAGTTAATGTGTGATTTCCACCTATATCGCAATAGGACGGTACTCGCGTGAGAAACTCGCCTGTGTGAATGTGCCCTGACGGTGTGTTCCCACATAACAGGTACCGCATGCAGTTCAGACTCCACCACTGCTGCCTATAGCGGCAAAATTGTGCTTCCACTGGCAGCTGTGGCTGGGCAGAGTCTCAGCCGCAAGTGGTACCTGTTATATGGGAACCCTAGTTGGGTTTGTTGACCTTATTAGTACTGTATATTATTTTCTTTACTTTCCAGGCTGCCCTACTTGCAGAGAACACTGGCTGTGGGAGGCCTTCCCGTTCCACCAAGCCACACCCACTTTTAGAAAAAGCGATGAGACTGACTTAAAAATAAAAAAAAGTAGCAAATTTTTGCCTAAATGAGAAATACTCCAAAATTTCCAAAGGCAGATACCTTTTTCCCTACATCTAGGGCAGCTTGAGATGGAGGCATTTAAAGGGGTTACTTTACAATAGGTTATTTTGGCATGTCATGAAGGTATGATCAATGGAGATCCCACTAATTGCTAAAATTAACCATTCTAGTCCTGATATTGAATCTCAGTCACTCGAAAGAAATAGAACTAATGGACTCCTATTTATCTCAATAGGAAATAGCTATTCTCTAAAGACTCTCATACACTTCAGTGTTTACTCTACTGAATACTAGGTGGATGGCTCTCTAAAGGCACTTTTACATGGGACGACCTGTTGGGTGCAGATGCCCGGCAAGTCGTCCCAGTTATAATCATTCTTATGCTTTTACACAGGAATAATCAGAGTTCCATTCCACCCGCCTCCATTCACAGCCCAAAGGCAGTCATTCATAACATTTAGTTTTCTGTATGCAGAAAGTGAACAACGATCCAGAAGCAAACAAATTCTCATTCATCGTTCAGTCGGGCCATGTGAAAGAGGGATTGGAGACGGTGAATTTCAATGCCTGATCCAATTGTTCTCCAAGAGACAAATTGGTGCCAGAGCTGTCTGCCTCTGGATTATTGCCCTAAACACATGAACACTTGGCCCAGGGAAGCCAATAACCATTCATTCCACATTTGTTGAAGGTGTATGGGCACTTTAAAATTGGTGGTTGGCTTCATCTCACTATTTAGGGGGATCCAAGGGATTATAAGGTCTCATTATATCGAGCAACCCCTTTAAAGTCCTTTACTTCATATCGGACATGTATCTGGTATGTTTCCAATAGACAGTCCCTGCTGCTCCAATCAGATGAAGAACTGCTGGACACCAACTGGTGTAGTCTTTGAGGTATCAGCATGTATGCAAAGTTCATCTAAGGTTACATGCTGGTGGCTCATTATGGCTGGTGATGGGTCATCAATTACAGGACCAGCTCAGATTCTATAGATATTAAATAGCTATACAGGTACCAGGATACGAAGCGAACATCAGAATTACAAACATAAACTTTTATTGTACCAAATAGCTGTAAATGGAAAATAGTTATGCAAGTGGAGTTAATGAAAAAAGTCACATAATTTATTTGTTTCTGTTTCTCAATCCTAACTATAGCTAATTAGCATCAACAATTACTGTAGAACACGTTCAGTAGTGCAGCAGACAACAATCTCAACATCAATAATGTGTTTTAACTGAGACACGAGAAAGCTTTCAACATTATATAAAGACTCGTTGTCGGTAGCTTTCTGCATGCAGTCCAGGAGTGATAAGAGTGTTGTCCCAAGGTTTGGCTGCAACATATCAAAGTGCTCCAAGTCTCTGAATTACACATTGTTAAGTCCCAGTTGTTCCTAAATGCTTGAGCCCACACTTTCCTAATGTATTGTGACTAGCAGGCCTGCATAGTCTCTATAGTCTCTCTCTTTGCATGCAAACATTTTGGGTTTTTTTGAGGCCCGACCTCACTTATGGAACCCTTGGTATGCTCTGCACTGTAGCGTGGATGAAGAGCCTCTTGACACTTGTAGGTGATTTGTAATTCAAAGAACTGTAAAATGGCACTTCACTCTGTGTAGCAGTTTCACTTTCTTCCTACAGTCTTGAGGACATTCTATTAAGGCACTCAACACACATGTTATGCTCACACGGTTTGAGGGCTGATATCAGGCGACATGCTTAGCTATAGTCTGTATAACAGAATCAAAAGTAGTTAGCACCAATAAGGGCATACATGGCTGCAGTTCATTAAGTTCACAAGACCTTTACCATGAGATGCTTTCAATCACTCCAAACTTTTAAGAGCAGCTGCGCTACTTATCCAAATCACGGGGGCTGTTTACTCAAAGATGGGAGATCGCTTTGGATGTTCAACCCAGGTACTATTAGCAGTCTCTATAGAAAGCTGTGAGGCTAGGTGATTTTACTTTTCTTACGGTGCAGATATGGCAGAGCACTGATCCTTGTGTAAATGGGACAAATCGCCCTTGGGGGGAACAGGCCACATTGTTCCGGAGAGTCACCTGCATTGTTCTCTGTGCCAATCAGCTCGCTGCACACACCCAGCTTTTCTCTGAAAACCATAGTCAAAGAGCACACACAGGGACCCCCACTATTTATTACATAATTCAGCCTCTATGATCTATAACCATTAAAGAAACAGGTACACCCCATTGTCACAGCATACAAAAATATATGACACTGGAATACCCCCTTACATAATACATTCCCAAAAAGTCTGTAGCTTCTAGAAGAGACAATGAAAATATTATTCACATTGAGGGGCATAATGTACATTCAGGAATTAGGACAGAGGCTTCCTTGGTCAGTAAGAGTGCTCCTTAAAGTTTAGGTAAAGGCATTACTGGCAGAGTAGCAAACACAGGAGCTGATGGGCCAGCAACTTAGGACCACATATAAAGGTATACTGCTAAAAGTGCCTTAAAGAGCTCTTCAGCTGAAGGTTAAACACCGATGACCTTGAAAAGAAAAGGGCTAAAGTGTGTGATGTGATGAATGGGTTAATTAATGCCTGAACGCAGTTTATTAGATGGGATTTCACAAGTTTTTTGGACATGGCATATGAAGAACAGGTTCTTTCGGACACAGATGTACTTTAAGAGGTACTCGCAGGATCCATACCTGTGCCAAGCTAAACAGAGGGCTGCCAACAGTGGTGCCCATGGAGTGCAGACTTTCACTGTAACAGAGAAAGAGAGCTGTCCATGATTAGCCATGAATCTAGGGCGCCAGCGCTACAAGGAAAATGTGCTAGCTACTGAGATACCAAGCTTCTTCTCCAGAGGAGGAGAAGGAGAAAAAGGAGAAAGAAAGTAGATCTTATTCTCCTTCACCTTCTTTATATTCTCCTTTTCCTGCTCCTTCTAGTTCTCCTTCTCCTTTTCTTCTCCTCATTCACTTTCTTTTTTCTCCTTCTTCACTGGAGGAGGAGGAAGAAGAAAGAGACAGAAAGAGAAGTAAGAACAAGGAGAAGGAAGAGCAAACGTGGTGGTTTAGTGATTCGCACTGCTGCCTTGCTGGAGTTCTAGGTTCAAATCTGTCCAATGGTAACATTTAGGTGGTGTTTTTATGTTCTCTTTGTGTTTATTCTTCCTTTTCTTTTCCCTCTAAGTAGCAAAATGCACATGTGTGGTGACTCAGTTGTTAGCACTGCTGCCTTACCGTGCTGGAGTTGTAAGGGCAACATCTGCATGAGATTTTTATGTTCTCCTGGTGTTCATCCATGTTGTTCTCATCCAGAGTAGAATGGACAAGCATGGTGGCTCAGTTGCTAGCACTGTTACCTTGCAGTACTGTCTGGAGTCCACAGTTCAAATCTAATAAAAGGCAACATCTGGATGAAGTTTTTCAAAGTCCATGCAAATATTATCCTTGATGGGATTTGAACCTTAGCAACTGAGCCTCATTAATAGAAAACATGGGACACACGATATTGAAATCAATTTTTTTTATTCCAATGGGAGTCCAAATTGTCCATTCCAATTAATGTAATTTTTAGAAAATTGGGTTGCGTTTTCCGACTCAAATATTTTATAAATTGCTCAACAATATATCAAGATCACTGCTTGTGTCAATGAGGAAATCCTTGTTTAGATTCATAGGCTGAAAACATGTTGCAGTTTTGTTACAGTGTAACAGTGCAATAAATCTAAAGACAACAGCAGCAGGAAGCTCTCTGGTTCTGGAGTCCAGCTGTTGCCTACACTGACACATTGTAACTATATGTATACAGCATCTGATCTGTATATCTGTGATCCCTGCATGCAAATCCATAGTTTCGATGTGTAATCCTGACCATCGGAAGGGGAAGAGGTGGATGTGATAGCAGTGGACAAGAATATGCCATGTTCCCAGTTTTGGGGTTTCACGGTTTCTGGACCGGATAGATTATATTCCATGTGATTGATTTTCTCCAATCTCCTATGTCTATTGTGCAATACTAGACATATAGGGTGTAAGCTATCAACGGAGTTGTGACAGACTTCTGGCATCAAAAATTCTGGTGCAAGCCATGTATTCTTTAACCAAGATTGTGTCTTTTTCTGTTTTATCCCAGGCTAATTCTAAAAAAATAACCAGGTAAATAAGTGGGTGTGGCTTTGTGGCAGGAGGTGGGGCCACCACAGCCCAACTTATTTACTAAAAATATACCAGAAAACTAGTGCAAAATATAGTTGAAATCTACGTAGATTCTCTTTTAAGTGCACAGGTGGCCCAATATGCGTCTAAGATATTAGGAAGTGTTATAATATATGGCTGGGCTGCATATTAAAAGCAGTTTCTATAACTCCAGTTCTAAGGGTATGTTCACACAGCGGAGCCTGGCGTGGATTCTGCCTCTATAATTGCGGCAGAAATCCGCAGCTGATCCATGTTTTTCTGCCACATATTTTGCAGCTGATGCACACAGGGATTTAGCCTTTGTGAATGGGCAAAATATACGTGTGGAATTTCAAATACGAATTAATAGACAACACGCCACTTCTTTTTTTCTGCATGTTTCAGATCTGCAGTGAAAAATACGCTTTCCCATTCAAATGAATCCAAGAAAAGATACAGGTGGAGCGATATTAAGGATGTGATCCTAATATTCAGAATAGGTTTTTATAGAATAGTTAGTAGGCTGCTGCCTGTCCAATTACCATCACCATAGGTAATGGGGCTTAGAAATGCTTAATTGGAAAAAGGAGAAACTGATGGACTGTTGGCGCAACCCTTGTAATGTAAAGCACATAAAAGCAAAGGGATTCACCCAATTTCTTCTTTATTAATTAAATGATAGCCAGCATCAATAACGCGTTTCGGGGACGCAGACCCTTCTTCAGAAATGGCTGGAAAGAATAGAGGGATGTTACTGTATATTCATGTCCTGTACTCCCAGGAAAGAAGGAATGGCGCCATATGCTCATTAGAGGATGATGTGATTGCGCTCTGAATGGAGCGCTATCACGTGTTTTCGCATGCATTCTCGCACACTTTTTACTGTACTTTTTTATGCTGGCAGGCTCGTTCACACCCATGTCAATTTTTGAACCGGTTGAGCAGCCTAAATAGTCCCCAGTGTTATCAATTATAAGATATTTAAACCATTGGCAAATCCACATCAAAATCTGCATGAAAGACGTGGATTATTTTCGTACAGCTGGATTATTACACAGCATATGGCGGAATACTCCGATGTGTGTGAAAGCACCCTGAGGAGGAACTGGAGGAATGTGGGGTGTCAAACCTTTCATGGATTTGTGGCACTGATACTACATACTATGCAGATGTGTAACATTTAAAGGGACACTGCTACTCTTATTTTGTTGTTGCACCTTGAAATGCAACATGCTTTATACGTTTCAGATCATCTGCTTTAGTGGAAGAAACATGTTCCTGAAACCCTGAACTGACCCTAACGCAGGTGTGAAGCAGCCTTTCCTAGACACAGATATAACAAGTTTGCAGGACATGATGACTCAGGGACTTGTATTTACTGGGGATGCTTTATTCTAGGGGGTTCCGTTCTTCCACCCCTCTGTGTATACATTTGGAAGGCTTGATGATGTATAATTTTTACTGTTTTGGCTTCTGTCCTGCACTTATTTCCATTTTGCCATCTGGGCTGTAAATTTTTTTATCGAGATGCGGCTTTATGTGTTTGTATTTTAACAAGGGTCATAAGAAAATTTATAGGGAAGCTTTGAAGTGGGTGTGATGGTCATGAAGCCTCGAGGTTAGGGATGGCGATGTGACTGCGTGAAGTGACTCAATCTGCTTTTGATTGCAAATTATGATGATGCACAAATCTTTTGTGTATTGTGCAATGAGAGGAAAGGGTGGAGTACATAGACTGTGCATTGGCGGGGTGGGGGCAATACATTGCATAGTGGGAATGTGGGGTGGTGAGTGGAACCAATTATGAAAGGGTGAAGGGGTGATCCGGGCAGCATTATGTTGTATGACACTCAGGTTGAGGTCAGTGATATCTTTTGAGGCAGAGGTGATATTTCAATACAACGCCAGCCTCAGGTTGGATGGCACCCTGTGCAAATATTTCTTTTAACACCCTCCGTCATGAGAAAAAAATATTTATTTATGTATTTTGCTTAAGATAGCCACATAAATCACAACAGGCCAGTGAATAAATATGGTACCAGAACCAAGCTCATAACATAAATACAACACCAGAACCAAGTTCAGTACATAACTGTAACCCCAGAAGCAAGCTCATAATATAAATACTGCCACAAGAACCAGCCTTAGTACATATACAATACCAGAACCAAGCTACTAAAATAGATACAGTGGCAGAACCAAGCTGAGTACATAAATGCAGCACCAGAATCAAGCTTAGTCAATAAATGCAATCCCAGAATCAAGTTAATAACATAAATGCAGCACAACCCTGCCTCAGTACATGGATGCATACCAGAACCAAGCTCATAACTACAGTAGAAGAACTAAGTGATCGTGTTGTGGGGGGGGGGGGGGGGGGTGCTAATCGGCTAACAGCAATGCCCAGGAACATCAATGGGGAGGAGTCAGAGTAGGAAGAGGATGATGCATTTAGCTCCATAAAACACTGCCACACAGACTGGGCGGAGCTAAGGGAGGCGATTGCCTCTAGTTTACACCCACTTGTGCTGCCCTCCTACAAGCTGGCAGCATTAATATTTGACTATGGAAGCTGCAGCACAGTTATGGTCACTGGAGGCATAGCTCAAATCTGCATTCTTGCAGTAGAATTTGTAGGCTATTCTGCAGCAGGATATGAAACATAGAATTGGAGTTGGAAGGGACCTCAAGGGTCATCGGGTCCAGGGTCATCGGGTCCAATCCCCTGCTCAATGCATGATTCATCAAATGTGTGCGAATGATTCAAAATGTCATCATCATGTACAATATCAGAAATTGGGCATGGTGAAAGCTACTAGTTGTATATGGTGTTGCAGATTTAGCTGCACTCCTATGTACAGTATAAGCACAAATAACATATGGTATTGCGCCACATTGTACCGAATGGCAAGCTCAGCACTGCTGTATCAATAGTGACAAGTATGCCATTCCTTTACTGCCAGGAGCTCAAGGATCAGTGGGCAGCAAGTATTTTCCTATGTGAGCCTCATGTGAGGCACTTTGAAATATTGGGCTTCTAGTGTGAGCTAAATCAATCACTGTCATGTTTAGTGGGTACAGGTTGCCAGCTGTTCAGGCCGCACCCTAACCGTCATCTTTTAACAAGAGGAATTAAATTAGTAATGAATTCCTTGCAGAAAACAGCTCCTTGTTCTATTTCAGTCATTGTCTGGTACAGATTTAAAGGATTCTGCAGACGAGGAGATAAATCTCACCCAGTGCGATGATGAAAAGTAAGTGCCTGATACGTCCTGGCCAACACTGGGGCCTATTGTGCCAAGGAGACTGCAGGATGCCCAGGAAGTTTCTGTTTACATTGTGAAGGGTCGATCAAGTCCAAAGTCCCTTCCTAAAGTGAAGTGAGAAGGTGCCAAGACCGGCGGGAGATTAACCACATCTATAATGCATAAGACACCACGCCTGCATCCCAAAGAGAGAAAATCGTAAAATAAGAGTATTTCGTAGTAAATATAAATATGTGACTTATTACTCTGATCAGTTCCTCAAAACTCCATCTGTATCCAGAAAAGCTGTGTGATAATCCATACAGAGGTTGCCACCCTGCTCTCCCATAGTCCTGAATGGCAGCAACACATTCTGCACTAATTTAAAAAAGCAGTGTTGCCCAACTATGCCAGCCATGCTCACTTGCTACCTGCCATTCAGGTGTCACCTGCCAGTGTTTTGCAATCCAAGGTGCAATGAGGAGGAAGGGTTAATGCATTCCAGTGGTTTCTGGCCGGGCAGGAAGCCATTAATCTATTAATCTCTGTGCACACATCCTAGGTAAATAGCTGGAGGTTCAAGAGAGATCCACGCCACATAAAGGCTCCTCTTAAATCACTGGGGATTTGGGCAAAACCCCTTTCTGATTCTTGTTTGCAGTTATCAGCTATGGCCAATATGAAAGCTGACCACAGAGCAGCACGAGGTTCAACTTATTTTGTTCTGAACTTGACCTTTATCAGCTTTTATACGTCAGTAACATCCGGAGCTGCATTCGTAGTTCTTCTGGTTGCCTTAGAAGCGCAGTCTAAACTTTGGTGTTTGTCATGATACCTAACAGGGTCTAAGTAGGGTCACACAGTAGAATCTGAGCGGGTATTCCCATGTGGGTTCCGTCTTTGAAAGCATGTCAGAAATCTGCAGGTAAGCAGATCTGCCGCAGATCCGCGCACGGATTTAGCCCTGTCAGTGGACAAAATATGCTTACAGGATTTCTCATGTAATTCCAAGCAGATCCGCACTCAGAAGGGAAATGTCACTTCTTAACGCAGATATACATGAAACTGCATTGGAAATTCCGCACTCAGATTCTGTCCATTGACAGGGTTAAATCCGCATGCGGATCTGCGACAGAACTATGCAGCCCAGCCACGGATTTCTGCTGCAGTTTGAGGTGGAATCTGCAGTGAATACCGCCATATGACTGAGATTTTTAAAATCCATACTGTAAATGCTGTATGAAGGAACCCTAATGTGGCTTAGTTGCCATCTGAGCTCTCCCACAATGCCCTGCTCTGTGCAAAGAGAAAATCTGCAGAATTTTTGATGCAGCTTCGGAAGGGACTGAAGAAAAAAAATTATGTAACTTGAAAACAGCAGAAGTGAAGCAGAGCAGCATTGTGCTGTCTTTAGTCCAAGGATGGACGCGGTCATCCATGATGGATGTCTCCTGATTAGACCAATTTTCCCAACATTGAACAATACCTTCAAATTGAAAGAGGTTTTCTCGGATGTAAAAAAAAGAATTAAAAGGGCTTTAAATAAATTTAAATCGAATACTCACCTCTCCCTGCAGCTACCGGTCAAAGCGCTGCAACCTTGATTCCTGCTGCACGGAACCCAGAAAAAGTGGTGGGTGATCACGGACCGCACATTGTGCATGTGACCGGTCAGCCACCCACAGGCTTCAGCAGCCAAAGGAGAATCACCGCTGAAGCCTATGAGTGGTCAGGTGTACTATGAATGGCATGCGACCACCCCTCACTTCTTCTAGGTTGCATTTGGTGGGCAACTGGGCTGCTGCGCTGAACAGGGAGCCGCGAGGAGAAGTAAGTATCCAATTTTTATTTATTTCAAGACCTTTTAATGCTTCTTTTTAAGTCCAGGAAAACCTCATTAATTCAACCCACTATTGCATTTTACTCTTCAATCCAAAATAAAAGTAAAAATTATAAGACTGTCTACAAAAATATACATAATTCAGAAGTAGTCTATGGAGAAGAGAGGAAGTAGTCCATGGGGAAGAGAGGAAGAAGTCCAAGTAGAAGTGAGGCATATGGATTTACATTTCAACCCCTAACTCTGGTGTCATACAGCGAGCTTGGAAAGGACAGCAACCTCCAAAAGAGCAGAAGGGCTCCACGAAGGTCTTTCCTGAGCTCACCTGCTTGCATTAGGACACTCGACCTTTTGTTCCATGAATAGTAGAGCTGAGCGATCATCGAAATAATGGAGTTGGGATTTTAAAATGTATTAAAAAATTACTTCTATTAAAGTCAATAGAAGGAAAAATTGGGTTTTCTAATATGACCTCCAAAATGTTCCTTAAAGAGCACTGGAGGAGGAGTTAGTGTCAATATCAGTGCAGTAATTAGCACTGCTGCCTTGCAGTGGCTGGGTCCCAGGCTCAAATCCCCATCAAGGCCAGATCTGAACCCACAGCTCCTGTACTGCAAAGCAGCATCCCCAAGCAAATACCTGATATATGATTTCTGCTGTCTCTGAACTCGCCTTAAGACACCAGGCCAATTGTTCCAGTGAGACTTCCTAACAAAGCTAAGAAGAAAGGGTTGAGAGTAGAAATCAGAGGTTCATGCCATTCCCTATCTCCTACAAGGGTTGGGTTGAACAAGTGTCTTGCCCTTCTTTCTGAGAAATATAGGAACCAGCAGTAGCATAGGGCTTCATTGTTATTTATGCTGTGGGATCGTCTACACTTTTATGCAATTGTACTCAATGATCGCCATAAGGAAAAACCACATAAAGCCCAATACACTAATTTTCTATGGGGCTGTGACCGGGTGTTGATAAGCACACCTAACTGAAGTAACGTGGAAGGAGAAAAACAGGTGGAGGAGATAGACCGATGGACAGTAACATGCAAGTGTACATTACTCATCAGTCGGTCTAAGGGTGAATGGGGCACATGGTAACATAGGGTGAGCCCAAACTTTTCTGAAATGAATCCAAGGACAGGCTATATTCTGTGTTACAGTTTAAGTTCTTGCCCAAGTTTTGGAGATTTGCCATAATGTCAAATTTTCCACTCATAGTAGGCTATCTATAATAACTCCTTACTGTAGTGCCACATCACAATCTACATACAGTTCTCTACAAACACCTATACAATACTGTGTCAGCTTTCATATGGATGTATGCCCAACAGGATCCTCACTCTCCACAAACAAAAACAGGATCTACAAGCTGGTAGTGCCAGCTGGCTGCCAACCCAAAAATGTTCCACTGAAAACTCTTTATTAGTCGCTTATATCAAAATAATTTAACCACCTAAAGCAGCCAAATATTCAGTGATTTGTTGGGTAATCCAGGAGATCATCAGCTGCAACATATCACAAGATTGTAGACTTTCTCAAGTTGTCTTTGTTTTCTCATTTGATGTAGGTTACTTTCCAATGACTGCACATTAGCACACAATGGGGTTTATTGACTGACTGTGAAGTGTGCTAGCAATAACTCACATTAAAGGCCCTTAATTGCACATTACTCAATGTCTGCGAATAGACGAAATGATTGATCATGTGTTTGCTGCCTGAGAAAAGCACATATATGAAAGAGTGAATCAAGTCACAATGTATACAATATGTTTTATAATGTAACTACTATAATACTGCCCCCTATGTAGAAGAATAAAACTACTATAATACTGCTTCTACGTACAAGAATATAACTACTATAATACTGCCCCCTATGTACAAGAATATAACTGCTATAATACTGCCCCCTGTGTACAAGAATATAACTACTATAATACTGCCTCCTATGTACAAGAATATAACTACTATAATACTGCCCCCTATGTACAAGAATATAACTGCTATAATACTGCCCCCTATGTATAAGAACATAACTACTATAATACTGCCTCCTATGTACAAGAATATAACTGCTATAATACTGCCCCTATATACAAGAATATAACTACTATAATACTGCATCCTATGTACAAGAATATAACTACTATAATACTGCATCCTATGTACAAGAATATAACTACTATAATACTGCCTTCTATGTACAAGAATACAACTACTATAATACTGTCTCCTATGAACAAGAATATAACTACTATAATACTGTCTCCTATGTACAGGAATATAACTACTATAATACTGCTCATATGTACAAGAATATAACTACTATAATACTGCCCCCTATGTACAAGAATATAACTACTATAATACTACCCCTATGTACAAGAATATAACTACTATAATACTGCCTCCTATCTACAAGAATATAACTACTATAATACTGCTCCTATGTACAAGAATATAACTACTATAATACTACCCCTATGTACAAGAATAGAACTACTATAATACTGCTCCTATGTACTAGAATATAACTACTATAATACTGCCCCCTATGTACAAGAATATAACTACTATAATACTGCCCTCCTATGTACAAGAATATAACTACTATAATACTGCCCCCTATGTACAAGAATATAACTACTATAATACTCTCCCCTATGTACTAGAATATAACTACTATAATACTGACCCCTATATACAAGAATATAACTACTATAATACTGCCCCCCATGTACAAGAATATAACTACTATAATACTGCTCCTATGTACAAGAATATAACTACTATAATACTCTCCCCTATGTACTAGAATATAACTACTATAATATTGCCCCCTATGTACAAGAATATAACTACTATAATACTGCCCTCCTATGTACAAGAATATAACTACTATAATACTGCTCCCTATGTACAAGAATAGAACTACTATAATACTGCCCCTATATACAAGAATATAACTACTATAATACTGCTCCCTATGTACAAGAATATAACTACTATAATACTGCCCTCTATGTACAAGAATATAACTACTATAATACTGCCCCCTATGTACAAGAATATAACTACTATAATACTGCCCCCTATGTACAACTACTATAATACTGTCCCCTATGTCCCCTATGTACAAGAATATAACTATTACAATACTACCTATTAAATAACTATTACTGCTCACTATATATAAGAATATGAACAAGTACACATAGTATGTATAATAGTTATTACTATTCCTTTTTTTTTTACATTTCTAACACAAAAACATTTTGCAATCAAAACCAATGTTATGATTTTGCAATGTTGTTTTCCTGAACAGCTAACCCACAGTTGTGCAGTTGGAAGTGACCTCCTCTTACTTGTTCATAGTGTGATGTACAGTGGATATAAAATGTCTACACACCCACGGTTAAATGCCATGTTTTTGTCATGTTAAAAAATCAGACAAAGATGAATAATTTCCCATGTATTTCCACCTATACTGTGACCCGTTATCGGCACAATTCAAGTGGAAAATAAGCTGAAATCTTTTGGGGTGAAAAAATTATTTAAAAAAAGTGCTCCTTGCAAAAATGCTCCAAATTTGTTAGATTGCTAGGGCATCTCTTGGCTAGCGCCCTCTTCAAGTCAACCCACAGGTCAATGGGATTCAGGCCTGGGATCTGGCTGGGAGGTTCCAAAACGTTGATCATCTTTTGGTGAAGCCATTCTCTTAGTTATTTGGAGGTCTGCTTTGGGTCGTTGTTGTGATGAAAGGTAAAATTCCTCTTTAACTTCAGTTTTTAGCAGAAACCAAAGATTTTGTGCTAAAATGGTCGGATATTTGGAATTGTTCATAGTTTCCTCCACCTTGACTAAACATCCAGTTCCAGCAGCAGAAAAATAGCCCCACACATAATGCTGCTTACACCATCTTCACTGTGGTTATGGTGCTCTTGTGGTGATGTGTGTTGTTGGCTTTTCACTAAAAATACCGGTTGAAATTATGGCCAAAAGTTCCACCTTGGACTCACCAGACCATAACACCTTCTCCCACAGACTTCTTGTAGACTTGATATAGGTTTTGGCAAAACATAGCTGGGCTTGGATGTTAGATAAGTTTTCCGTCTTGCCACTCTACCCCCCAGCTCAGACATATGAAGAATACAGGAGATAGTTGTCACAGGCACTACACAACCAGAACTTGCCAGAAACTCCTGCAGCTCCTTTAATGTTGCTGTAGGCCTCTTGGCGCCACCTGGACCAATTTTCTTCTGGTCTTTTTGCCAATTTTTGACGGACGTCCAGTTCTTGGTTGTTGTGCCAAATGTAATCCACTTCTTGATGACGTCTTCACTGTGTCCCATGGTATATGTAATATATTGGAAGTGTATCCAATCCAATCTGTATCCTGGTTTTACTAGGGGGCTTACACTTTTTCTGCCGTTATACAACGGTGCTATATGCTGGCTAAAGCCAGTACTGCAGGAAGTGACACATTGGATAGGCTCCGACAGCAGAGAGGCTGACAATATACAGTAAGAGAACCCCGATGGACGTCTTCCAACATCAGAGCTGTACAGACTTAATTCATAATGTCTTCAGAAGTCAGACAGTGGACAGAAAAGGGTTAGATGTGATTGACTAATTCTGAACACAACCACATCCCCAAATAAGAGGATCTTCACACTTATGCAAGGACATTATTTATTATTTTGCTATTTTTCCGCCCTAACAGATTTGCTTGTTTTCCAATTAAAATTGTACAGATAATGGGACACATTGGTGGAGATAAATCTGAAATTATTCATCTTTGTTGGATTTTTAACATAACACAAACATGGCATTTAACAGGAATGTGGAGACCTTTCACTGTATGCAGGATATGGTTTGATGGGGTGGCGCACTGAGCTGCATGCACAATGGTAGTAGTCGGTTGGAGAGGTGTCAGTGGTAGATTAGATGCGGCGACGCTCCCGTCACTCTCATGGATTTGATGAATACAATTACTTGTGTGACTGTAAATATAAAGTAGAATAACTTAGGGAACAATTAATGCAAACTGTTTCACAAGTTCTGCAAGTAGTTCATGTTTACTGCAAGCACTTCATCTACTCAGTGGGTAATAAGGGCTTGGGCTGTCTGCCATGTCTGCTAAATAACACAAGTCTGTTCCAGTGGTTACAGCTTTCATCACCAGTACTGCCTTCCATCTGAACTAATCAGCCTGAAGTGTAAAGGCCCACTTAGACGGGACGAATGTCGGGCAAAGAATGCCCAACACTCGTCCCCGCATGTACTCGCACTTGTGCTGTTGCACTGGAGCTAGTATCGCTGGCTTGCTCACAGAGCGGCCAGCAGGGGGCGGCCCCTCTCCATTCACTGTAATCAGCAGCCATTCATTACTGAATAGCTGCTATTTACACTGAACGATCATCGTTTATGCAGCCTAAATGATGGACGATGAGCTGATCGCTCAGTGTAAATAGCGGCGGTTCAGTAATGAACTGCCGCTATATAAAGTGAATGGAGAGGGGCGGGGGAGAGCAAGGAGAGAATTCTCCTCCTGACGCCCCGCTGTAAGCCAACAACACTCGCTCTTGTGCAGCAGCACGGGAGTGAGTACACGCGGGGACGAGTGTTGGACATCAGTTGCCTGACATTTGTCCGTCTAAATGGGCCTTAAGACTTTGCATGTATCAGTGAGGCCGTATTCACTACATGTGGGGTAGATAGGGCATGTCCTATATATTTTCTCGGCTGTGGTATTTGCGGCTGAAACATCCCAGCAGTGAAAACAATGTTCATATGATATTGCAGAAAGTTACAGACAGAGCATTACACTGGAAAGAACAGGATACCCCAGCAGCGCAGGGTATTTCAGGAGTGCTTGTAGGATGCAATGACTCAGGATCAGTGCAGGATAAGTATTGTATGTACACAGTGACCCCACCAGCAGAACAGTGAGTGCAGCTCTGAAGTCTAATACAGGATGTAACTCAGGATCAGTACAAGTATTGTAAAGTATTTGCAAATTGACAAGTTCAAAGCTATAAAGATCCCATCCAATTTTGAATTGCAGTACTAGATGTTAAATATACATACTGTTTACTGTTCTGTAACGTTTCATATGTCTTGCCTTCTTATCCTGTACTGGTCCTCCAGTAACAGCCAGAGCTGCGTTGAGAATTCTGTTGGGTTCTTGTTAACCTTCAGGCAGCAAAGCCTCTTATCTGACTGTTAGCTCTGCTGGTTCATGGTCTGTATAAAGCATCTACAGTAGACCAAGGTTGACCATAAACTTTCCCCAGGCATTAGGGTGTATAACAGATTCTGAGAGGTAGACAGGAGATGCAGCTTTAGAGGTGACTACTGCAATATAATATTAGTGCCTTCAAATGCATACCAATGAGAGACTCAGAAACATATCAGATCACTGGAGTACAGGTAAAACATGTCTCATCCAGTAACTGCTACATGTATACTGTGTGAATGCAGAGTATTTGGAGCATTGGTAATAACGGCCGGGTCTCTTTCTGTTCTGCAGATGTTCGGCTGTGGCTCAGTGGCTCAGGTCGTCCTCAGTAAAGGCTCCCATGGTCTCTTCTTGACTGTTAATCTGGCTTTTGGATTTGCCGTCACGCTAGGCATCCTCATCTCTGGACAGGTTTCAGGTAAGAAGCAGCATGATAAGTATCGTAGGCTCTTACACATTATGGATGGTGAACCTCTTATGTAACATGATCCATACACACAAGTGACTACAACGGATTCATCTCTCCCCGTACGGTATAAGGGACCCTTCACACGGGGAAGAATATTCCGCAGTAGTGTAGCAGAATATGCCCTTCTGCGAAAAATTGCACTGGTAACTACGGATTTTGGTGCGGAATTGAAAATAGCAGAATTTGGACAGCATTTCCGCATCAAAAACTGCAGTGTGGATTTTAATCTGTAATTCAAGAACGACACATTATACAACGCTATTGTGCAATATTCCATCCCATCTGAAAGGTCCTTAATGGAGTTTTCAGTTGTACTATAACCTCCCAGTTGTGTAAACTACTATGATTCCCTTTCTTCCTCCCCACGATGTCTCATCAAGGTTAAGGTTGTGCTGTAGAATACATTTCGGGTGGAGTTATCCATTCATGATGCATTTGGATGTCACAGGTCAGGACAGACCTGTTTTATGTGCGTAAAGTTTAATCATTGTATAATGAAACATTTTACAACCGGTTCCTCGCCATTTTCACGATCTTAGCTTTCTGACAGTGGATGACAACATTATAAATCTCAAAATCTGTCCTGACCTTCCTAATCCTGTCCGTTTAACTAAGAGCTTGTTTAGATGGCATCTAGTCTACTTAAGGGCAGATTCACGGGCGTATCTGCATGTGTAATATGCAGAGAATAGAACCCATTGATTTTAATGGGTTCCTTCTCATTTCTTATTGTTTAACGTGTATTTTGATCGCACATAAAAAATGCAGCCTGCTCTGAAATCTATGGAGGTTGCACAATGCGCAATACACTGCCCAAATCACGAGAAAAGGAACACACCTGGAACTCATTAGGCCAAAAAGACATTTAAATTGGGGCACGTTTGTCTTCCGTGTTCAAAAAATCATGTCCTGAGAGTGCAAAAAGTACAATAAAATACCCCAATTCTCGGGCAAAAAAGCCTTGCTTATTCAAAATGCAGCGCTGAGGCGCACACAATTGTGCGTACACCCATGTGAAGCTGCCCTAATTGCTCCTTCACATGAGCATAAGTGTTTTTGCACACACCTCAGTGAAATGTATTTTCACCATAAAGAAGGCTTTTTTGCGTGAATATTGGCACGTTTTACTGTACTTTTTGCGCTCGCAAGACAAAACAACTTTTTGAGTTATTTTTAAATATTGTTTTGGGCACCTTGTGTCCAAAATTATATAGAATCAAAATACTTACTGTGGCGCTGGACTGCCGGTTCAGTGGTTCAGCATCACGGCATCTGACAGGTGACATCACCAGGCGAGAAGACTCTTTAGCATTCCGTAAACCTGTGGGCTTCTAATTGAGAAACCCCAAGGTCTGGGGATATCACTGATGACCTCCCTGTCCAGCCTCTTATTGGCAGCAGTGGTTACATGGGTAAACAATCCACGTGACCACTGCCACCAAAGTAAATAGAAGAATGGATTGGCAGCAGTAGAGCAGTGCACAGCGGGAGGTGAATATTTAGTTTTTTTTAATAGACTATGTGCCCCCCTCTGCCACCAATGTTAGGGGTACTCAGAAAGCCCCTTTAAGCAATCCTCTGAGAGCAACTGACATCAGCAGCAGAAATATCTCTCCTGTCTGGATAGATTCCTACAGCAGATAAGTGCAGGTAAAATGTATCAGTCTGGCTGTTTAGTCAACGCTGGATACATTGTAACAATTTTACAACAGGTTGTCAAGTGAAAGTTGTGGCCCGATGCAATCCTAATGGGTGAGGCTAATATTTAAGGTGAATCTTGACTTCTCAGTAATATAGGCTGCGTTGCATGTTGCTGTCTTGCCCGATCTGGGGAAAAACACCTCTTGGCCTCGAATACTGCCTTCACACATTAGGGTTGCGCCGTACCCCAACCTTTTCTTTCCAGTACAGTGTGCAGCATTGTTGTAGGATGAAGTCTCTGGGTTGGTAGCAGCTTCTCCCATGGATGCACCAGGACTGATTGTAGATGAGCACATACATTTTGGTAGTTAACAACTCTTCTCCTCTGGGTCTACCACTTCTCTACTGGGTGTTCTGCCCTATTTTTTACTATCCAACACCAGACACTGAAAATATTGTCACCATTAACTGACAGGATACAGACGCATTGAAAATAGGGAACTGAAATAAAGTTTAGTAGAAAGTTGCAGAACTTTTCATTATACAGCGATTAATGATTAGGCTTTATTTACGTCAGATAAACCCTTTAACGTCAGGACATTCTGAAATTGTGAAATAGCCAGGGATCACTGGGTGCATAAGTGACCAATAGAGAACTTTTTGCATGTGAGATTTAAATGAATTAGCCCAATGCCTTTAGGTCAATGAGTTGTACCTAGATGCATCATCACTATGGACCTAACATGCAACACATTGTATTATTAACCCCTTCGCGTCACACATACAACTATGTATGTCCCCCCCCCCCCTCAAAATGGTGCTACTGTGATTTCTACCACTTTGCTTCACTTGAAAATTTTTAAAAGTCTCACATTATATTATATGGTTCATTAAACAAAAAACAAGCCCTCATGCAGATATGCTACCTGAAAAGTAAAACCAGAACAGCTCAGTGAATAAATACGGTACCAGAACCAAACATAACATAAATACAGCACCAGATCCAAGCTCATAACATAAGTACAGCACCGATAGGTTGGCTGTGGTGCCTTGGAACATCAAAAGGGATGAGATAGAGCCAGGAGGATGGTAATTAAAGGACCTTTCACACGGGATGGAATTACTCCACAGGTCGCAGCCAAATCTGCAGCTGCAGAGTCCCACACCAAAATCTGCAGGTCTAAATGCGGATTTTGATGTGGAATTGCAGGCAGGTCTTAAGTCATTTTTCCATCCTGTGTGAAAAGTCCCTAATGTAGCTCCACAAGACACTGCATGCAGCGCTGCTTCTTCCAGTATTTTGTGCTGGATCTGTAGCGGAGGTTCTAATGTAGATGTGATACCACTTAGATGTATTGATTCTAATTAACTGAACTTCTCCGCTAACACACTCCATACAGAATGCACACCATGTTCTCTTCTCTATGTCTTTCCATGGATAATGTGTCATACGATGCTTCTTGTCTTCTGCAGGGGGCCATTTGAATCCAGCTGTTACTTTTGCTTTGTGTATCATGGCAAGGGAACCATGGATAAAGTTCCCAGTGTACACCTTGGCACAGACTCTAGGAGCGTTCCTCGGAGCTGGCATTGTTTATGGTTTATACTATGGTAAGTACAGTACAGAACTTTATGTAGGACCAAAGCCATGGGCTGTCAGGGTGGGCTGGGAGCTGGAGGTTTGCAGCAGCTGGAGATCGACAGGTTGGGTAACACTAATCTAGGGGATGAGGTGCCTTCAGACATTAGACCATGGACTGGTGGCCGGTAGGGTTGGAGAGGCATGGAAGGTATCTAATGATGGATTGAGTTGGAATTACAGTAAATACCCCCCTTCTTATGTCCTCTTAGGGTATATGGGGTTGATATCGAGGGATCCACTCTTCAGAACCGCCTATATAAACAAGAGGGAAGAGCAACTACTTGTGTCTGTGTATTATTTGCCCACTTGGTGTGATGCTTCATACGTCCAGGAGGCTTTGCTAAGACGGCAGTTTACTGGGGATCTCATTAGTGGGACCTACTGTATGGAAGTAACTGCGTTCATCTAAAGGGATTATCTGGGACTTAAATATTGATGATCCATCTTTAGGCCGTGATCACATGAGCGGCATCTGTTTTTTTCCCTTTTATTTCAGTTTCTCTCCTCTAAAAACAGAGCAGAGAGACGGAAACCCTGAACTGACCCTAACGCAGGTGTGAAAGCACCCTAACTTTATCCCAGCGTCCAGAATTACTCCTTACTTTCCCAATCTTTGTGCCATTTTTTTAACACATTCTAGAAGCTGCGGTGTTACACATTTCTAGAAGGTGACTTGTAATAACATGAAGATTATATGACCTTTTTGGCTGCACAGTAGTCACACCACCACCCAGCCGCCTTTCCAAATAGGATCATTATAATATATATAATATGCAGCTTATTCAGGTTTTCCCACTTCTAAACTCATAATTTTCCTGCCAAACACGGCCGGTCCCACCCAAGAGTCTTGCGCCATGAGTGAAATATCGCTCAGAACTGAAAAATAAAGTTATTAGGAAGCTGCAGGAAGTGACAATTATCTGGGTGAAGCGTTCACACACGACATTTTGAAGTCTGATGACATTTGCATGGCCCCAATTGGATAACGAGACGGACAGAACAAGTTCCACATGCAGCAGCTTGTTAGAAATGGCTGGAAGTCAACCAGGAAACTAGAGAACGGACGGCAACAAAGTTATTAGGTGTCAGTGTATGAATATTCTTTATTATGTGCTGGAAACAATTGTTCTAATTAGTAGATGGAAGGAAATACAGGTTCACGTTCCCTACATAGACACTATGATTTATATGCATTTTTTTACAAGTTTTTTTATTCCCTCATTTTTAACGTACTATTTTTCCATGTGTTTTTTAATCTACTGCAGAAAAACTTTTAAAAACACACCTAAAAAACTCTATAGATATAGAAAAAAAAAAGCACCAAATGGTATATCCACAGGATAGGGGATAACTTGTTGATCATTGGGGGTCTTACAGCTGAGACCCCTGCCAATCTCAAGAATAAGAGTCCTTTGTCCTCCTCACTGTGGGGTTACGGCTCCCCCACAGTGAGGAATTGACTGAATGGAGCAACAGTCATGCAAGCACACACAGGCTCCAGTCAATGGGAATGCTGAGCAACTAAACGGCTCGCTTGCCCGGCTCGGGCATTTCTGTTACTCCCATTGAAATGAATGGAGTACTGACCATGATTGCTCATCCATTGTGAGGGGTGAAGTAAACCCCGCAGTGAAAGGAGAGTGGGACATGGGAGTCCTGTTCTCCAGATTGGCGGTGAGACCCCCACTGATCAGCTAGTTGTCCCCTATCCTGTGGATAGAGGATAACTTGTAATTGTGGTACAACACCTTTAATATAAGAAGAGGTATATGCCAGTGTGCATTTGCAACACCCGTCCTAATAAATGACCACCTATATATGAAACCACCCTAAGGCTTCCTACAATCAGGTGATCAGGTATCCCTGAAAATCTTGATTGACATCACTTGGTGGACCTCACTATTATGTTTGCACATGGCGGTCTGGAGGGGGAGGTGTGGCTGTGCTACAGATTTTGCATTGCTTTTGGTGCTATATTTCCTTAGATAACACCTGGTTTACAATGAGCCTTTAGATAACATTTTCACTTTTTTTATTTCAGACGCCATCTGGTTCTTTGCAAATGACCAACTTTATGTAACCGGACCGAACGGCACAGCTGGTATTTTCGCCACTTACCCTACAGAGCATCTCACGCTAATGAATGGCTTCTTTGACCAGGTAAAGAAATGTCAGTTAGGGCCAATGCACACAAGCGTATATCGGCCGGCGTTTTCACGGCCAGCCAATATTCGCTACTGTGTGATGCACGAGCTCGGCCTCCCCCTTGCCAGCTCACATCCTCTCTCCTCCCCTCTGGCTGTTTGCAATGGGAGTGGGCGGAATGGGAGCAGAGCTAACCTCCCGCCCCCTCCCCGCCCCTTGATTGCAGCCAGCAATGGGAGGGGTCGGAGCTTAGCTCCATCCCTGCCCCGTCCCCTCCCATTGCAAACAGTGGCAAGGGACGGAAAGGAGAAGAGAAGGGGAAGGGAGTTTAGTACTCAGGCTGCAAAACTCCCTCCCACTTCCCTCCTCCGGCCGCTGTCATTGGATGCCATAAGATAGCTTCCTGCCCGGCATAAAAGTGCCTGGCAGAATCCAATGCATCAGATGGTAGCGTATATCAGCCGGCCGTGAAAACACCGGCCGATATACGCTCGTGTGAATAAGCCCCCAGGCTGTATTCACACAAGTGATTCTTCAGTGAATGTGGTGTGGTTTTTGAAAAAAAAAAAAATCATTGCATTGCTGTGCATGCAATTTTCACACGTTTTCCCCAAAATCGCATGTTGTTGCTATATCTAAAAGAGAAAAAAATGCATCAGACTCACATGCACATTGCATTACGTGCAAGTGTGACACGTTTTTTTAAACATCCCATAGAAAATAATGGGTGATACTATAATTGCATTAAAATAGGACATGCAGCGATTTTTTTTTGTCAAACTTTCGCTCCGAGAAAAAAAAAAAAAAATCGCTCATGTCAATAAATTCATTGCAAATTATGGGTCCTTTTAATGTGCGAGTTTTGTCCATATTGCAATCAGATGAAACTTATGTGTGAAAATCGCCCATGTGAATACGTACAGCCTTACATTGATAGAAATGATGGAAATATTCAGACAAGTGCTTTACATACAAAGGTCACCATGCAGGAAGCATTTCATAGAAAACCTATTGTTCTCGCGGAGGAATATGTACTGCTCTTCAATACAGGAAACAAAGGGTACAGTAGACTACTCAAACATGCCACATAGTAGAGAACCTTCACCAATGCTATATTTGCTCTCCAAAAGACAGTCAAAGGCACACATACCCTATTTGTAAAACGTTACACTTCTGAAAATATAAGCTAGCTATACTCCAGAGCTGCATTCATAGTTCTTCTGGTTATTATTGGAAACCGTCATCCAGCTTGATGTCAGACAGCTTCACTGAGCTCCTGAATTACAAGAGGAAATTAGTTTTTCCTACAGTACATCAGTTACTATGCACAAATGGAGTTCTCTGCAGACACTAAATAAGCAGATAATGCTGGGAGAGTTTAGCTCTGAAGCCTGCAGAATTGTGAATACAGCTCAGAAGTTGAATACAAACTGTAATTCAGAATTCCGTACAAATAAGTAATATATCTATAGAATGACTTTACCATCAGAATGAGTGCACCTCTAGAGTATAACACAGGATGTAACTCAGGATCAGTACCAGGCGATTAATGTAATGTATTTACAAAGCAACTCAACTTTTTATGCAGATTAATTCTATATATAAACTGTGCTCCGAGGTAAAACATCCCTTCATGAGCTGTAAATTCCTATTATAATGTCAGTGATTGTACAATATTTTGCCTGTGGTAATATGATATATACACAAGTGTCTCAGATCAGTAGCATTCATTGAGCTATTCTAGTCCTCTGCAGTACTATCGCCTGACCTCCACCGACCTTGAGACATGTCTCTGTAATTAAATACCCCCCATACATGTCTTAATAAACTTGACCTTGACAAAACACCAGATGCTTCTTCCTTACTTCTGCTTCAATAAGGTCTTTGTTCCACTTCAAGAAAAACAAACTTCTATGACACTTGTAGACTTTGGTAAGGAAATAGTTAAAGCACACTTCTCCCGTGTAAAAAAGAAAACCTTTTGAGTTATTCTCTTCCATGAATTTGTTAAAAAATATTAAAGGGGTTGTCTCGCGGCAGCAAGTGGGGGTATACACTTCTGTATGGCCATATTAATGCACTTTGTAATATACATCGTGCATTAAATATGAGCCATACAGAAGTTATTCCACTTACCTGCTCCGTTGCTGGCGTCCTCGTCTCCATGGATCCGTCTAAAATCGCTGGCAGCTTGCTTTTTTAGACGCGCTTGCGCAGTCCGTTCTTCTCCTTTCAGCACGAGCCGCTTCAGTGTGCTCCCCGCTACAGCTCTTCTGCGCATGCGCAGACGAGCTGTCACTGCTCGGGAGCGCGCTGGAGCGGCCATTCTGTACCATCCTCTGTTAGAGGAAGGTGCAGAGCCGCCCAGCTGTCCCGCCGTCCTGCCGCCCAGTTAAGTGATGGGCCGGGGGGGCTGCCGCTGCGCCGGGGGCGCTGTCGCTTGATGGGGGGG
Organism: Eleutherodactylus coqui; assembly: GCF_035609145.1. NCBI lineage: Eukaryota > Metazoa > Chordata > Amphibia > Anura > Eleutherodactylidae > Eleutherodactylus > Eleutherodactylus coqui. The sequence continues at coordinate 66,894,762 of NC_089841.1, read as the reverse complement.
GGGCTGCCGCTGTGATGGGGGCACTGTCGCTTGATGGGGGGGCTGTCGCTTGATGGGGGGGGGGCTGCCGCTGCGCCGGGGGCGCTGTCGCTTGATGGGGGGGGCTGCCGCTGTGATGGGGGCGCTGTCGCTTGATGGGGGGGGCTGTCGCTTGATGGGGGGCGCTGTCGCTGTGATGGGGGGGGGCTGTCGCTTGATGGGGGCTGTCGCTTGATGGGGGGGCTGCCGCTGTGATGGGGGCGCTGTCGCTTGATGGGGGGGGCTGTCGCTTGATGGGGGGGGGCTGTCGCTTGATGGGGGGGGCTGCCGCTGTGATGGGCGCTGTCGCTTGATGGGGGGGCTGCTGCTGTGATGGGGGCGCTGTCGCTTGATGGGGGGGCTGTCGCTTGATGGGGGGGCTGCCGCTGTGATGGGGGCGCTGCCGCTGTGATGGGGGGGGCTGCCGCTGTGATGGGGGGGCTGTCGCTTGATGGGGGGGGCTGTCGCTTGATGGGGGGGGCTGTCGCTGTGCCGGGGGGGGGGGGGGGGCTGCGCCGGTTACCTGCTGCCTGGCGGTGGGTGACTGGTCGGCCGTGTTCACTCCAGGGGTCCGGTCGGCGGCTGCGGGGCGTCTGGTTGTCAGGGAGACACAGCTGGTAGCGTCTCGGGAGCGCGCACGTCGGGCTACAGCAAGCGAAGGGAGAAGAGGCGGCGGCCATCTTGGGAAAATTTTTATAAGTTGCTGAAACGCTGGAACGGTAAGTACAAACCAGCTAGAAAAGTCATTTACAGGGGGGCTTAGTAATGTATGCTTAATTAGGGGGACTGGGCAATAAAAAAAAATCCACTCCTGCCTCGAGACATCTCCTTTAAGTCTAATGTATTTTCTCCTTTTTCCCCAGTTCATTGGCACTGCAGCTCTGGTCGTCTGTGTCTTGGCCATTGTTGACCCCTACAACAACCCCATTCCCCGAGGGCTTGAAGCCTTCACTGTTGGATTTGTCGTCCTGGTCATTGGATTGTCCATGGGCTTCAACTCTGGTTATGCCGTCAACCCAGCCAGGGACTTTGGACCGCGTCTCTTCACCGCCTTGGCCGGGTGGGGCACGGAAGTCTTCACGTAAGTGTCGAAATTACTAATTAAAAGGTTGTCCTACCAAAAATTACCAATCCACAGAGGATTGTAGGGGATTGGACTGTTGGATTGGAGCAGCAGTGTGCATGCATGACCAGCACTCAATTCACTTCTATAGGACTGACAGCTGAGCAGATCACTTGACTATCTTCATAAACGGTGAATGGAGCAGTGGTCACACATATGCACTAGGACTCCATTAGACTTGGCCTACACCGTTTTCATGATCCCTAGAGTTCCTGCCAGTCTGACCCTCAGCAATCATACGTTTATCACCTATTCTGTGGATAGGTGATAAATGTTTTAGGTGGCATAACCCTTTTAAATGACAAAAACTTTTTTTTATCCTATCGACAAACAACAATTATAGTATCTAAATTTCTTTAATTTACAATAAAGATTACCTCATATGTTAAATGAAATCTTCGGGTAATAAAATCTGCTAATTTATTCTGCCTTTTTCTTACATTACTACATGCATTCAGGTTTTTTTGAGCATAATTTGCCTATATAGGGGCCTTGTGTGGTGCAGAGTATTAATGCAGCAGTTCAATCCCTGTTCAGGTAGCTGACTTACTCGGTAAAATGAGTACCCAGCTTGGGTACTCATTTATAAGTTGGCACATAAAGGAATAAAACAGTGCTAATGTCTTATCGTACCTCCCAGCATTCCCTACACATTCCCTTGTCAGAAGAGTGTGGAAGAAAACTTCTGCAGTCCACATTAGTCTTGATTGACATATAACAGGGGTTTGGGTAAATATTAGAGTACCAACACAAAAAAGGCATGACCTTCAAATGAAGTAATTTCTTTTGAAGGGTGAAGTTGGTGTTAGGCATTCTTGCAAACTTTTGAGAAGCAACATCAGATATGTGATGTGTAGAGCCAAACAAGAAGGAGAGAAGCAGCACTCCAGGGAATTATCTCAAAGAGTTGTCTTTATTGTGCCCACAACGTTTCAACCCTAGTTACACGGGTCTTCGTTAAGTCCTGGTGTGATGTGTGTGATAAAATATTTGACCATTTATCATGCCCATTTATATCAGACACACCCCAACATAAGGGCAATTTAACTTGGGCCAATCATTGTTCAGATTCTCGCTGGGAATCTGAACGATGATCGTTCAGTGTGAGAGCCAACAGCAACTGAATAACAAACAATTCATTGTACAACTTCTGCAGGCATAAAAATCTAATTCTTCTATGAATGACGGCCTGTTTACAGTGAATGGAGGAGGGCGGCTGGAAGAGATCTCCAGCATGCTCCACCTCCACTCACCAAGCGATTCTTGCTCGTGTGTGAAGGTAAAGCTGAAGCCACCGACAGTCATCCCAAGTAAGAGGGCTGTAAGGCATTTAAATCACAAGTGGTTGCATTTGACCTTCTTAAAAAAAAACTTAGGCTAGACCTCTAAATAATTATAACTTAATGTCAGTGCCTCCAAACAAATACAGACCCCACAACTGATGCCCTGAATAACTACAGAACCCATACCACACTCCAAAATATATATATTCCCAGACTATACTCCCTAGAGACCCCAGACCACATGTGCACATACTCACTTCTCCCCGTTCATGTAGTCATCTTCACTCATGTGCACTACAGACAATGACCTAATGTTGGCCCCAGTACCAGAACATTGTTTGCAGTGCCCTGGAGTGAAGAAGAGTGTGGGAACGGGTAGAGGTGAGTACTTAAAAGGGATGTCCAGTTACCAGACAACATTCGCTACTATATTACCAACTGTGTTAAAATAACAAAAAGAGCAGAATTAAACGCCGCCTCTACCGTTGGGATCCATCACTGTAGCCTGGCCATCCTCCCGGTGTTTGCTGTGGAGATGACATCACAGGAAGTCACCTGACAGCGTCTTCACCCATTCTTCTGACATTAGCACTCACATCCTGGGCACCATGATGCCAGAAGTTCAGAACAGTAATTCTGCAGCCACTGATTGGCTGCAGTGGTCATGTAACTTCCTTTGATATCATCTTCCACAACAAAAACGGGGAGGACGGTGAGGGTACAGCACTGGATCTTTGTGACAGAGGAAAGTTATGTAACCTTTTGTTATTTTACATAGTATGAGGTATATAGGCAATGTTTCCAGTAACCAAACAACCCCTTTAATTTGAACATATACTCACAAATTTAGCTTTTGAATCTTTACTACATACCACATTAACATGCACTTTGTTTGTATCCATAGTGCTGGTGGGCAGTGGTGGTGGGTCCCCATCGTCTCACCCTTACTGGGAGCCTTTGCCGGAGTTATGGTCTACCAACTAATGATCGGCTGCCACGTCGAGCCTCCTCCAGAGTCTACTGAACAAGAGAATGTCAAGCTGTCTAACGTCAAACACAAAGAGAGAATCTAAAAGGGCAGCCACTAGAGGACTGAATACTCATAACATGGCGGCAACTAACCAAACACAATCTGGCAGAAGACCTCCATGGGTCTTAGACATTAGATATTTCTTGTATACTATTACTAGCTTGTCGGATGTGCAGAAACGTCTTCCCTTACCATGCTCTGTACATAAAGCATCTTATGGACTGTGGTATTGATTTGTGTAAGAGCACCATATTTAATCCCATTTAACAATATTTTTGTCAATTTACAATGGCATGTGTACTGTAGAAGTAACCCCTACAGCTTCTATGGGGTCTATGGAGGGAAAGAAGGGCCAGCTCGGTTTAAACCCACCAACTGTCTCTCTTTTCCAGCTCCTTGATGTTATCAAATTAGGGGAAATGGAACCTCCAGTGGTTAGGCTGTCCAACTCTCCTACATGTTCTGGGAAGAGAAGGGAAGGAACCAGTGCTGGACCCTCTTGTCCAGGGATTAGGGTTTGGTGGCATGAACCAATACAAAGTTGGGGCCCATATTGCTTGACACTATGGGACACCATCTCCTTTTCTATTTCTCTGTATAGCACTGAATACACTTCTGGTACTGAGTTGATAACTAAGTATTAAACCATTCTAACATAGATCAATACTATTTTTTAACAGGAGCAAAAATTTAAGAGATTTTACAAATTTCATGAGTATTTACTACTTTACTGTTTAGTTCCCCCTGAAAACAATTAATTTGTATGACATACAGTACCTCTGCCACACTTCCCAATGTCCGGTTTTTCTCAGGATTGTCCAGCTAAATGGACCTCAAGGTGAGCAGAATTTATGCAGATTTACCAAAAAGTGGGTATTCTTGGTATATTTTTTGGCATTCCCAGGGGGATGAAGAGTAGTGCTTAAAGAGGTTTCCCGTAACTATCCTCAGGATAGGTCATCAATAGTTGATCGTCGGGGTCCACCGCTTGCCAATCAGCTGACTGAAGTAAAGTGGTGCTAGGATGAGCAACACTGTCACTTCAGTACATATCAGGAACAGCCCGGTACATTTTGTTGGTTCGGTGACCATCATTCAGTATCACTACATAGACTTAGGGCTCATGTCCACGGGGAAAATAAGAATTAAAATCCGTAGCGGATTTTAACTCTTCTCCCGCGCGCGGATCCGCATCCCATAGGGATGCATTGACCACCCGCGGGTAGATAAATACCCGCGGATCGTCAATAAAAGTGATTTTAAAAAAAATGGAGCATGAAAAAATCTGGACCATGCTCCATTTTCATGCGGGTCTCCCGCGGGGACGGCTCCCGCGGGCTTCTATTGAAGCCTATGGAAGCCGTCCGGATCCGCGGGACACAAAAATCATATTTTACTTACACGCTCCGGTTCTTCTCTTCGGCGCCGCGCCATCTTCTCTCAGTCGCGGCCGGATCATTTTGCTTCGGCCCGGCGCATGCGCGGGGCACGTCACCGACGTCATCATGCACATCCGCCGAGCCGAAGAATGAAGATCCGGCCGCGACGAGAGAAGATGACGCCGCCGCGAAGAGAAGAAACGGAGCGGATGGGAGGTAAGTTTATTCTCATTTATTGTTATTTTCAGCGCTCATGTCCGCGGGGCAGGAGGGACCCGCTGCAGATTCTACATGTAGAATCCGTAGCGGGCCCGATTTTCCCCGTAGACATGAGGCCTTAAAGGGGCTGCATGAGATTAGAAAAACATAGTTGCTTTTTTTTTTTAAACAGAAATAGTGCCACTTTTGTCCAAAGGCTGTATCTGGTATTACATCTTAATGTCAATTAAGTGAATTGGACTGAACTGCAATATTAGACACAGCCCATGGTCGAGTTGTGCTGTTTCTGTAAAAGAGTGGCCATGTTTTTCTAATCTCATCAACCTTCATTCACAGGATGTTCCCTCTGCTGTACAAGAGACTCTCTCTTCATGTTACACAGGCTTGTTTGAGATCCCTCCCACTCATCCTACAGCTACAGGGTGCGTTCACACGAGCGTAGGCGTATTTACGTTCGCACGTGCGCAGTGTATAATCGCCGGAAAGAACGTTTTTCGGCGATCATGACCAGAGCTAGAAAGCGTATTATCGTTTCTTCCTACTTTGCAAACTATCTTTTCGGCCATCGAATATGCGTTGGCGCGTATTTCGGTCGCACATGTTCCGTCTTTTTTTCGGGTTGCCGTTTTTACACGCCGTAAAATCGCCCGTGCGAACGAATACATTGGAAACCAACGCCTCAGATGGTCACGTTTATACGACTGGGCGCAAAAACGCGCCGTTTATGCGCTCGTGTGAACGCACCCACAGGATGCAAATGAGAAGGGAGTAAAAAGTAGAGGATCAAGATAGATTGTAAGCCATTTGCTCTCTGTGCATTGAGTTGGAGAGCTGGCTAAGACTTTGTGTAGTATTTGGAGATAAGCCTACGATAACCATGGGCATTAGTGGAAAGTCTGGTGGCAGCATGGACAACTGATATTCAGGGGTCACAAGAACTTGTAAGACGTTATGGTCATGAGGAACCATTGTATCATGTCCTACACTCAAAGGGAACACCCGTTACATACAGAGTCATTCATATATGGCGTCTATTATTATAATCTCCAATGAATGCACAAGAAAATCCAATCTAATGTAACGTCTATGGCCGGACTAATTGAGAATTAGTACAATAGTAAGGATAGGTGCGGTCTAAATGGGCATTTATGTTTCAAACTACTAGTCAGGCTGAACCATTGACTAAAACTGTAATGAATACATAATAAACTGTAAACCACTGCAATGTATTATTTCACTATCCACTCATCAGACGATGCTTTTGGGGGGTTTTATATGATGATTTTTTAAAAAGAGGTCATAATGGCTTAAATTCCATGTGAACAATGACGGCTGTAAGCATTGTACATAAACCTTATTGCAGTTGCTTGTGCATTGGATACATTTTATGCGTCATTAAATCCAATATTGTTATAGAAAATGAGTTGTGCACGCCTTTCATTATCTGTACGCTTTGTATATAACCCATATCTGTGTATGCAATATGGACAATGAACAAACCTTATCTTTAGAGGTATAATTTGTGATTTCATCTATCATCTTGGGTTTCTGCAATTTGCTGCAATTTTTCCTCAATTTAGTCAGGATCTTATGGATTTCTTCAAATGTACACAGAGGACATGGATATGAGGTAATGATATGTCTATTATAGTTGTCATATATGAACACAATATTAAAGGACTTGTTCTGTTGTAAACTATTGATGGCCTATCCTAAGTAAAGGTCATCAGTAGTAGATTGGCAGGGGTTCGTTGCCTGGGACCCCTGTTGATCAGTTATTTGCCAGGCCAACATGCTTGTGCACTGAGCTGATTTCTGCAGGAGGCAGACAGCTCCGTTCTAACTGTAGAGGCCAGAGTTAGTATTGCAGGCAATGTCCCAATTCACTTCAATGGGAACTTGCCTGTAATACCAAGCCTGGCAGCTACAGTAAGGATGGAGCTGTCTGTTTCCTGCAGAATTTAGTTCAGTGCACAAGTGCACCAGCTTGGCAAACAGCTGATTGGCAACAGTGTGGACAAAGGACCTTCATTAATCAACTACTGATGGACTTATACTGAGGACAGGGCATCAATAGTTTAAAACTGGACAATCTCTTTAAGAATTGTTATGGTTCCAACTCTTGAAGGTAAGCTCTATGATGGCAAAGAACCACCTTTTAACTTCTAACCTAGGTAGGTCCTATGCCTGGGCTACTTGATCTTCATTGTGATTTGAATCTGTTCTTCAATTGCAAAGAAGAGTGAAGAAGAGTCAAAGTTGTGCAAGTTGATATCACGTTCTAATGATCCAAGTATTGACTTTGGTATGGAAGTACCTACTAGCAACCTGATGCTATGGGCCTGTAAGAGCATGTATGGGCATGTTAGTCCATTTTCCTTAAAGGGGTTGTCCAGGGTTATAAAAACATGGCCGCTTTCTTCCAAACCTGGTGTCACCCTTGTCCATTGAAGTGAATGGGAGCTGAGCTGCTATACCGGACACAACCCATGGACAAGAGTCATATTGTGTATGGAAAAAAGCAGCCATGTTTTTCTAACTATGCACAGCCCCCTTAAAGCAGTAGTCCGGGACTTTTACTATTGATGACCTATTCTCAGAATAGGTCACCAATAATTGATTGGCAGGAGTCTGCCGCTCAGGATCTCCACTAATTAGCTGATTCCCAGTACCGCTGTCAGTACTGATAGCAGATAGCGCTGTCCGTATTGCAGCAGCCTAGTTTGGTACTACAGGCACAGTTCTCATTGCATTCAATGCAAGTTGTGACTGTATGCACTCAGTCTACCATAAAGTTGGTACCAGGCTGGTATTTTCTATATGTACTATGCATCTGCCCCAGAAATCTAGGCACAAATCAGACTCCAGTGGATATGCTCCATGACTTGTATGTACTTGACATGGAGCAGATCGATGGTAATGGGACAAGAACTCGGCTACATACACCCAGCTTGGATGTAGCATAGGTGGAGAGATCCCTTTAAAGTCTGCCCCCACACTATGTTAGGACAGGAAATACATTACAGTTTGACACAGGAGCAGTCATGAATGTTTGAGCTGCGGTCGTTCTAATGCTTTATCACCTCTCTGCATTACTATTGACTGATTGTTGTTTCTTAATCCCTCAATGGAAAATCTCACATTCACGTTGCATAAGGCTGAACACCACAAACAATTAGTGTTGCTTTTAACGCCGACATCCCAGAGGCTTTACAGGAGAATTAAGAGCATAATTATACACCGGAGACAAAAGTGCTAGGCTTTGCTCAATAAAATCTGTTCGCCGGTGATCAATTTCGTCAACATGCAGCCTCCGCCTATAGAAGGCGACTGATGTTATGTAACGTCTGCCAGAAGCATGTAGTAATAATGGTGCCATTATGTTCAAAATTACTGTACTTCATTTTTTTAATGGTTCCCACCCATGAATTATTCTTGTTGGGAGGAATGGAAATGTAGTGTCAGATGAGGATAATCTCAGCGTTAGATCTGTGTAGTAACTAAGATTCATGCATCTTCTGGAACCACATAATGTATAAGTGTATGACTGTGGATGGCGCAGCTATGGGGGCACTGTAGATAGATCTATCAATTACGACTCTTTTACTGGCACAATTATGATTGTATTGCGGTTGACTTTGCTAAGTGGGCACTTTGGTTGGTTGTGTTATGGGGTAACTGTAGTCGATACTGCAATGAAGGCACAGTGGCTGGCATTATGATTATGGAACTGCTATTGGTTTTGTAGTAGGAGCGCTATAATTGACTTTACTATAGGAACATTATACTGTGCGCCATCCTGGAAGTTTCTTGGGTAGTATGCACTCAGTCGTTCCATTCCCTGGGTAATTCTCAATGACTCAGTAAAAGTCTATCAATTCAGCAGTTTCCAAGTAGCCCCAGAATTCCTGCTGATGCCTAGTACTACATACAGATATCACCACCCACATCAAGGTTCACATATATGCCTATTGCTCACATGGCAGTTAAAGGGAACCTGCCATTAGATTTTTGCAAAGTAAACCCCCACCCTGCTTAAACAAGAACGTCACGGGCATCCACAAAATTACTTTGTCACAAATCGTGTTGCAAACATACCTGAAAAATGCAGGGTTTTTCTTTTCCTGCACCACATGCTAATTAAGGGCAGTTGGTCAAGTGGTTGGACCAGACCGTCTGTTGTGGTGGGCTGGCAGGATCAACTCTTTTGCCTTGCGTACCTCCCCAAACATGCTCCTCTCTGTGGCAATGAAGTGGAGACGTTCTTCATGTCATCGCTGTGGTCTAAATCTGACACGTGCGCCATGACTGCCAGGACTGGTGTATGCCCAGTTCATCTGTGCCCGTTATGGACAAATTCAACTGCACGTGTTTTAGGTCACACAGCTCTTCTGCGAGAATGTCTCCACGTCAGTGGCAGAGAGGGGAGTACTTGTGGATGTATGCAAGGCATCAGAGATGGTCTGGCCAGCCCACTACGGATGGTCTATCCTGCCCACCGAACCGATCGCCCTTAATTTACAAAACCCTGCATTATACAGATATGCTTGCAACACGATTTCCAACAAAGTAACTTTGCAAAAGCCCATGACATCATTGTTTAAACAGTGCAGATGGTTTTCTGTGTATAAATTTGATGACAAGTTCCCTTTAAAGGATTCTAAATTGGGGAAACCCATCAGATGCAAGATAAAAGTTGGATAGAAAATTAAAGAAAAAATGTTTTAAATCACTTGAAGTATAGAATTTTCATTTAAAGTGACCCTCCAGTCAGTAGATAAAAATTGATATATGTCAGTATCTATGGGGATGATCACATTCTATTGATTTTTCCTCAGATCTTGTCCCTTGTCTGCTTTTTAGCTTTTTTAGGATACAGATGGGATCTGTGACTATAGTTTAGCTACTGTGCTTAGTTTGAGGTAGTTTGGGATACACCCCTGTCTAATCATTGGTTCAGGCTGCAGGGAAGACAGTCAGAACCAATCATATGGCAGAGCCTGTGTCCAAGACTATGTCAGATTAACTACTTAGCTACAAAATAGTCACAGATCACATCTGTATCCTAAAAGAGCTAAAAAGCAGACAAGGAGCAAGATCTGAGGAAAAATAAACAGCAAATGATCATCCTCTGTAGGTTCTGACTTACGTATTAATTTTGAGCCGTTTTAAGACCTTAATCCCATATAATACGATGGCTGGAGGGGTCTGTGTGGAGGACATCAGTAATGAGCTGCTCTCAGCGCTGCCTTGTGTACATCTTCTGGATGTTGATGAGGATATAATTTAATATTATGATGTTAACATCCTCTTCTCAGAACAGGAGACAAGACAGGAAGCTGCACAGAGCTTCTTCTCAAGCAAGTAAAGGAAATAAATGAACTCAGCTAAGCTCCTGAAAAAAGGTGATAATTCTATCCTGGATTGTGAGGACCAACTTTTCTGAGGTAGCACAATGGAGAAAAACTGGTCACTAAATGGCAATTCCAAATTGTTGTTATTGCAGCAGGATTTAGTCTAATATTACATGATGAATACATTATACAGCATGTTTTTTTTTTGTATACTACTGATCCTTCCATCATGTCTCAGGATTAAGCTCAGATATAATAATTTGATTAACCTGTAATAAACTTTCTCCTGTGCACATTGTCATCCTCTGATGAATAATGTAATGGTAGAGGAAGGGAAATGATAACTGATTTGAGAACATTTCAAATCACACAAGTGGTTGTAACTTATTTAACTCATTGAATATAAGCTATGTACTGCCGCCTATGTGCAAGAATATAACTATTATAATACTACTCCCTATGTAGAAGAATATAACTAATATAATACTGCCTCCTACGTGCAAGAATATAGCTGTTGCGTTCTGGCACAAGATTGGAGACTTGGGTCATAGCCAGTAATGGTAGGCAACGTAGCCAGGCAAGCTGGGCGTTGGTACACGGAGAGATGTTAGAGTAAAGAGGAGTTAAGCAGAGACGTAGTTAGGAAACAAGCCAGTGGTCGGTACTCGGAGAAGAATCTTCTTTAGAGCAAGCAGGTATATGGAAGAGCTGGTTTAAAGGCTGAGGACTCAATAAACTCGCAAAGAGGGAGGGACAGAACCAGGTTTATATAGGACGTCCAATCAGTGCGGGGTGGAAATAATCAGGAACTGGGTTGCAGGAGCAAGGAACCGGGCAAGGTTAAGCAGGGGAGCTGTCCAGCAAGCTGAACAGCTTGGTAGGGAGAGATACTGTCTGGAGCATAGGAGTTCCAAGGTTTCGAACCCTGACAATAGTTCCCTCCCTCCAGGATGGCCTCCGGACATCCCAGGGGCCAGCTTCCTTGGGTATATTTTATGAAATGCTCTTGTGAGCCTAGGGGCATGAATGTAGTTGGCTGGTTCCCATGAGTTCTGCTCCGGGCCATACCCCCCCACACTGTACCAGATATTGTAATTTTCTTCTAAAATTCCTAATCTTCTCCACATCATACTCCTCCTCTCCTCTGACATCCATTGGTGGAGGAAGTGGCTGAGTCCTTTCCGGAAAGGGATTTTTTAAAAATTGTTTGAGGAGTGACTTGTGGAAAACCGGGTGGATCCTTAGGCTGTCAGGAAGATCCAGATGGAACACCACCTGGTCTCTTTTCGTCGTGATTGGGACTGGCCCAATAAACTTTTGCTCAAGCCTAGGAGGGAATACATGGGTCTTAAGGTTTTTTCATAGATAAACATACTTAATCTCCTTCCTGGAAGGTAGGAGAGGCTTTATGGTGTCTATCCACTACTTGCTTGTTTTTCTCCTGTACCTCTTTTAACCTTTTATGGGTTTCTTGTAACGCTGCCAGTCTGTGGGTGATGGTTGGAACAGGAGTATTGACAGAAATGTCCAGAATAAAGATGGGATGTATACCATAATTTAAAAAAGAAATGGACTCTGGGAGGTGAAACTCGGTCTGGCATTGTTATAGGTGAATTCCGCCATCGGTAGGTAATCGACCCAATCATCCTGGAGGTGAGAAACAAAACGGCAGAGATATTCCTCTAGAGTCTGGTTCATTTCTTTTGCTGGGGATAAAATAAGACATTTCTAGGAGTTGGTCCACTATAGCCAGGGTGGCAGTCATTTCTTTAGGAGGGGGAAGATCCACAATAAAGTCCATAGATATAGATCCCCAAGGGCTGGATGGGACTAAAAGTGGTTGCAGGAGGCCCAAAGGACGAGCTTGCAGTGTTTTGTTTTGTGCACAAATGTTGTAAGAGGTGACATACTTTTTCACATTGCCCTTGCAATTAGGCCACCAGTAAAAACGAAGCAAGAGTTCCAAGGTTTTTGTGATTCCGAGATGGTCAGAAAGTTTGGAATCATGGACCAGTCTAAGGGTTTTGAGTCAACAAGCATCTGAAACATACAGTTGATCCCCTTTCACCCAAAACGCCTTTTCAAAAGAGAGGTCCACGTCCTCAGGGAAATGATTGAGGCAAGGGTCATTTTCATACCCTTTTTTAACCTTGTTAGTAGTTCTTTTGACTTAAGAATACCCAGTAAATTTTGGGGGGACAAAATAGTACAGTCTGTGTTAGACCTTTCCTCAAGTTCAGCAAGAATCATGGACAAGGCCGTCGGCCTTGTCATTTATGGAACCAGGGCCGTTAGGACACAATAAAGTTGAATCTGAAGAAGAACAAGGTCCACCATGCTTGTCTGGCTGATAGTCTTTTCGCCGTGCAGAGAAATTCTAGATTCTTATGGTCTGTAAGAACTGTTACCGGATGATGGGCTCCTTTCAGAAGATTTCTCCATTCGGAGAAAGCAACTTTGATGGCTAAAAATTCCTTATTTCCAATGACATAGTTTCTTTCTGCAGATGATAAGGTATAGGACAAAAACATACATAGATGCAGCTGCATTTTAACTCTGATGCGTTGAGACAAGATAGCTCCTACAGCAGAGTTGCAGGTGTCTACCTCAACGAAAAAAGGTAGTTCAGGATTTTGGTGGACCAGTACTGGTGCAGAGGTAAAAAGAGTCTGAAATTTCTCAAAAGCGACCAGTGACTTTGAGGACCATTAAAACGCTTGTGCTTTCTTTGTGAGGGAGGTGATAGGCAAGATGATTTTGGAGAAGTCTTTTATAAATCTTCTGTAGAAGTTTGCAAATCCGATGAGGCGTTGTACATCTTTAAAATTTCTCGGAATGGCGAATGATGGCTTTAAATTTGCTGGGATCCATACTCAGTCCGTCCGGAGAGATGATATATCCCAGAAATTGCATCCGGGTTTGTTCAAACTCACATTTCTCCAGTTTTATATATATAGAGATGACTTTTTGGAGTTGCTGCACGACCAGCTCAACGTGCCTGCAATGTTCCTCCAAGTAGTCAGAGAAGATAAGGATGCCATTGAGATACGCCACCACAAATTCATCCAACAGGTCTTGAAACACGTAGTTAATAAAGTGCTGAAAAGTGGCAGGAGCATTGCAAAGGCTGAAAGGCATAACCAGGTATTCAAAATGTCTATATCTCATTCTAAAAGCAGTCTTTCACTCATTCACTGGCCGAATCCATATAGGATTGCAAGCTCCTCTTAGATCCAGTTCAGTAAAGATTTTGGCAGAATGGAGTCTCCTCAGCAATTCCAGAAGTAAGGGGAAAGGGTAACCATTTTTAATCACAATTTTGTTTTTAGTTTTCTGTAATCAATACATGGCCACAGGGTTCAGTCTTTTTTCTCTATGAAGAATATGGGTGCCTCAGCCCCGGAGGAAGAAGGTCAAATGAAACCTTTAAGTTTTCATTCAGCTTTTCTCTGAGCATCTTCAACTCTGATTCAGAAAGATTGTAGATTTGCCTGAACTTATTAGTTGTTCCAGGGAGCAACTCTACTGGAAAATCATAGAACCGATGAGGTGGTAGTCGGTCAGATTTCGTCTTGTTGCAGACATCACTGAATAGGTGGTACTGAGATGGCAAATTCTAACAATTCTGATGACAATCCTTCGGAGTCTTGCACATGTTTGTGGGTGGACAGTGTCATCTGACAATTCTCCCTACAATACTCTGAAGGGAAGGTAATAGTCGTTGAACCCAAGTTGATTGAAGGACTATCAGCTGAAAACCAAGGGATCCTAAGAATAACCAGAAATTTCAGAGAACAGATTAGATGAAAACTAATCATTGCTTGGTCATCAGGTTCAATTGTCTCCTGAGTGACCGATGATAAAGGTGATCCATCTACAGTTTTCATCTCAATTGGCATGGGCTTAGTTCTGCTTGCAATGTTATTAGCAAGAGCGTATTCTAAGTCCATAAAATTCCCTACTGCTCCTGAATCTAACGTCGCTGAACATTGTATTTTATGGTGCCCAATTAAGACCTCAATGGAGATGACAAAATGGAGGGATGAAGGGAGGATCTCAGTGCCCTCTTGAGTAGCCTGCATGGTGGTAACTGACTGTTTAGAAATGGCAGGGTCAGTTATGATCTTGACATTGGAAAGGGCGATACTCCTCTGGAATTTATTGGGACAGTTCATAGCATAATGTGCCAAGCCCCCAAAATAAAGGCATAAGTTCTCAGTGCAGTGCCTCTGTTTCTCAGCCATGGGGAGAGGTTTGTGGATGACATCAATCTGCATTGATTCAGATATGGTTTCCGCCCCTTTGCTGGGTGTTCAATGCTGGTTGACTAAAGGAATAGGTAGGGTTGTTTCCAAAAACCCATAGCTTATCTTTTTGTTGCTCAGTAAGCCTTTGATCAATTAAAATACATAGCTGAATAAAGTCTTCCAAATTACCAGGGGTCTCCATTCTGGCAAGCTCATCCTTAATACATTCTGACAGTCCTCACTGAAACTGACTCTGCTGTATGGCGAGGTTCCTTGTAGTATCAGTGGCCCAGCAACGAAAGTCTGCTGTATATTCATCAACAGAGTGTCGCCCTTGTCATAGGTTGTGTAGTTTTCCTTCTGCTGTGGCATAGTGATTTGGGTCATCAAAAACGTAATCGATGGCTGTAATGAAGGTGTCGAGGTCATTGAGATGGTTACTGTTGTTTTCCACATATGGTAAGACCCATGCAAGTGTTTTATCCGTCAGGAGGTTGACAAATAACAGCACCTTCTTTCTATCACTGGTAAATGGAGTAGGTTTCATCTGATGCAGCATTAGTTCAGGAATCCTCAATACTGGTGGCAGTCATCACTGAACTTTGATGATAGTGGCATGAGGATATCAGCACCGGAAGTGCGCAACTCCAGTAGTTGTCTCTGTAAAATATCTACCTCTTTTTGCAAGGCAGTAACTTTCCCCTGATAGGTGGTACAGCACTCTTGCAGTTTAGCAACCTGTTTCCTTAGGGTTGTTACTGTAATGGACTTCATGTTTTGGCGTGTTTACATGGAGAGGCGATGCAGTACAGAGAAGTTAGGCAGAGATGTAGTCAGGAAACAAGCCAGTGGTCGTGTATGGAGAGGGATCTTCTTTAGAGGGGGCAGGTATATGAAGGAGCTGGTCCAATCGCTGAGGGCTCAATAAATACATGATGGAGGGAGGATTGCAGGAGCTGGGTTTCAGGTGCAAGGAACTGGGCAAGGTTAAGCAGGGGAGCTGTACAGCAGGCTGAATAGTTCACTAGGGTTAGACACTATCTGGAGCATAGGAGTTCCCAGGTTCAAACCCTGACAATAACTACTAGAATACTGCTGTAGTGGCCCTGAGTTAATGTATGAATGCATTTGTCTCATGCTTTTTATGTAGTATGAATATGGTAAACATTGCATAGCTGCAGCACTGAATGGGTTAACTGTCTGGTATGTGAGATGTCTGGAAAATGTATCCTGCCGTTTCTCACGGGATCGTGCCATATATATGTGAGTGCAAGGTGTTCTGCAAGGAGTACTGTTCTGGCTTTGCAAGACAGAGGAGCATTTGGGGATCTGCAAGTGAGCCACACACACACCATAGGTTCTGTGTGGGCCGGATTGAAGAGGGTGAAATGTATCCCCAGCCTTTCCTGTGTCGGCTTTATCCAGAAGATATCAGTGGTCTCCTTAACCACTGAGAGGAAGAGAAAGAGTGGAACCACCATGGAGTGTGGAGTGCCTGTCTGCCAAATGTGAGAGAGTGAAGGAGTTTAACAGGGAACAGAACCCCGCAAATAACGTGGACTGTGGATTATTCTGATATCCTGTGATTTCCTCCCTGTCACACCACTTTGTGTTTTGCACCATTGTTCCTGCTGGCGTGAGTTTGTCGCACTGCTGGATTGTACAGTTATTTTTCAAGTAAAGGAGCACTGCTGACCTTTCCCGACCTTGCTCCTTAAAACGTTTCCCTGTGTGTGGACCATTTATTTCATCTGCTGGATTCACCGCAGAGAAAGGAACGGTGGCATCACTAGTGACAGGACTTTAAAGTAAACCACCATTAAGTGTTTTCCCATTTGAAAGTTCCCCCAGTGGTAACTTGGACAGGTCCCATGCTACCCTCAGAAGAGTACAAAGCCCGTGACAAGGCACAACTCTACTCTGCTATCTCCTTAGTTGTGGGCCCGCTTCATGGACACTGCACTGCCTGCTATGTACACGAATATAAATAATATAATACTGCTCCTTATGTACAAGAATATAACTACTATAATACAGCCGCTGATAGACGGGAAGTCATATACACGCTATATAGCCTGTATTTTTATTTTTTTAAAAAAGCTCCTTCTTAGGGCTACCTCTGACCATCTGCATTTTGCAGATTGTCTGGTGGGAGTTGTGGTGCATCACTATTGCATGGCTAGGCATGTTTGCAGCCTTCTTTATTCTTTGTTTCTGCCTGGAGTTAGCATTACAATAACGCTGTCAGCCTCCAACTGTACCCCAATAATTCCATAATTTTTTACACTGGTCTTTATCTGCCGTGAACTTCACGCACAGCGTATGGCCACAGCCACTGATAGAGGGGAAGTCATATACATGCTATATAGTCTGTATTCTTTTTCAAAAAAATTTAAATAAAAGCTCCTTTGTTGGGCTACCTCTGACTGTCTGAAATTTACTGGGTGTCTGGTGGGAGTTGCAGTGCATCAGTATTGCACAGCTAGGCCTGTTTGCAGCCTTCCGTATTTTTTGTTTCTGCCTGGAGTTAGCGTTACAATACCGCTGTCAGCCTCCAACTGTACGCAAATTATTCCATAATTATTTACACCGCTCTGTGTCTGCTCTATTCGTAATCCACCATGCTGAGGGGTAGGGGTAGGGCTAGAGGACATGGACGTGGGCGGGACGCGGAGGTCCAAGTAAGGGTGGGGGCACAGGCCGAGTTCCTGGTCCAGGTGAATCACAGCCGGCTGCTGCGGGATTAAAAGAGAGGCAAGTTTCTGTAGTCCCCAGCTTCATATCACAATTCATGGGTCCACGTGGTAGACCTTTATTACAAACACAGCAGTGTGAGCAGGTCCTGTCGTGTATGGCAGAAAATGCATCCAGCAATGTATCAACCACCCAGTCTTCTACGCTGTCCACAGCTGCAACTCTGAATCCTCTCGCTGCTGCTCCTCCTTCCTCCCAGCCTCCTCACTCCATGAAAATGACACATTCTGATGAGCAGGCAGACTCCCAGGAACTGTTCTTGGGCCCCTGCTTTGATTGGGAAAAAACGGTTCCTCTCTCACTGGAGGAGTTTGCCGTGACCGATGCCCAACCTTTGGAAAGTTCCCGGGGTCCGGGTGATGAGGCTGGGGAGTTACGGCAACTGTCTCAAGAGCTTTCAGTGGGTGAGGAGGACGATGATGATGAGACACAGTTGTCTATCAGTGAGGTAGTAGTTAGGGCAGTAAGTCCGAGGGAGGAGCGCACAGAGGATTCGGAGGAAGAGCCGCTGGATGATGAGGTGACTGACCCCACCTGGTTTGCAAAGCCAACTGAGGACAGGTCTTCAGAGGGGGAGACACGTGCAGCAGCAAGACAGGTTGGAAGAGGCAGTGGGGTGGCCAGGGCCAGAGCGAAGAATTCCCCAATTGTTTTCCAAAGCACCCCCTCGCGTCAAGCCACCGTGCAGAGGCCTAGGTGTTCAAGGGTGTGGGTGTTTTTCAGTGAGAGCGCGGACGACCGACGAACAGTGGTGTGCAATCTGTGTCGCGCCAAGATCAGCCGGGGAGCCACCACTACCAGCCTCACCACCACCAGCAAGCGCAGGCATATGATGACCAAGCACCCCACAAGGTGGGACGAAGGCCGTTCAACGCCTCAGGGTCGCACCACTGCCTCTCCCCCTGTGCCCCAACCTGCCACTCAGATCCAACCCCCCTCTCAGACACAGGCACGAGCGCCTCCCGGCCTGCACCAACACCCTCACCTCCGCTGTCCTCGACCCCATCCAGCAATGTCTCTCAGCGTAGCGTACAGCTGTTGCTAGCGCAAGCGTTGGAGCGAAAGCGCAAATACGCCACCAAGCACTCACGCGCTCAAGCTTTAAACGTGCACATTGCCAAATTGATCAGCCTGGAGATGCTGCCGTACAGGCTTGTGGAAACGGAGGCTTTCAAAAACAAGATGGCGGCGGTCCCACGCTACTCGGTCCCCAGTCGCCACTATTTTTCCCAGTGTGCCGTCCCAGCCCTACACCAGCACGTCTCCCGCAACATCAATCGTGCCCTCACCAACGCGGTTACTGGGAAGGTCCACTTAACCACGGACATGTGGACAAGTACTAGCGAGCAGGGCCACTATATCTCCCTGACGGCACATTGGGTGAATTTGGTGGAGACTGGGACCGAGTCAGAGCCTGGGACCGCACACGTCCGACCCACACCCAGAATAGCGGGTCCTTCCTTGGTTCTGGTGTCTGCGGCCGTCTATGCCACCTCCTCTAAACCCTCCTCTTACGCAGCCTCTACCTCTCAATTAAGAAATCTGAGCAGCACGTCGCCAGCAGTCGGAGTGGCGTGGCGCGGCAGCACAGCGGTGGGCAAGCGTCAGCAGGCTGTGCTGAAACTCCTCAGCCTAGGTGACAGGAGGCACATGGTCCCCAAACTGTTGCAGGGTCTGACAGAGCAGACCGACCTCTGGCTTTCGCTGCTGAGCCTCAAACCGGGCATGGTCGTGTGTGACAACGGCCGTGACCTAGTGGCGGCTCTGCAGCTCGGCAGCCTCACACACATGCCATGCCTGGCCCACGTCTTCAATTTGGTGGTTCAGGGGTTTCTGAAAAACCACCCACACATGTCAGACCTCCTCGGCAAGGTGCACCGGGTCTGCGCACATTTCCGCAAGTCCACCACGGATGCTGCCACCCTGCGGACCCTGCAACGTCAGTTTAATCTGCCAGAGCACCGACTGCTGTGCGACGTGCCTACATGGTGGAATTCTACGCTGCACATGTTGGCCAGGCTCTATGAGCAGCGTAGAGCAATAGTGGAATACCAACTCCAACATGGGCGGCGTACTGGGAGTCAACCTCCTCAATTCTTTACCGAGGAGTGGGCCTGGATGGCAGATATCTGCCAGGTCCTTGGAAACTTTGAGGAGTCTACCCAGATGGTGAGCGGTAGAGATGAGCGAACGTACTCGTAACGAGTACTTACGCACCCGAGTACCGCCATTTTCGAGTACTTCAGTACTCAGGCGTAAAGATTCGGGGGGGCGCCGGGGGGCTGGGAGAGGCGCGGCGGTGCGGGGGGGAGCAGCGGGGAACAGGGGGGAGCCCTCTCTCTCTCCCTCTCCCCCCCACTCCCCACTGCTACCCCCCGTGCCGCCACGGCGCCCCCCGAATCTTTACGCGCGAGTACTGCTGTACTCGAAAATGGCGGTGCTCGGGTGCGTAAGTACTCGTAACGAGTACGTTCGCTCATCTCTAGTGAGCGGCGATGCTGCAATCATTAGCATCACCATTCCTCTGCTATGGCTGCTGAGAAGTTCACTGCAAGGCATAAAGGCTGACGCTTTGCGGTCAGAACAGGAGATGGCGGAAGAGAGTATATCGCTTGATAGTCAGAGCATCCTCATATCTATATCTCATCGCATTTTGGAGGAGGAGGAGGAGGGGGAGGAGCAGGAGGAGGAGGGGGAAGAGACAGCTGGGCCCACTGCAGAGGGTACCCATGCTGCTTGCCTCTCATCTGTTCAGCGTGTATGGCCTGTGGAGGAGGAGGAGGATCCTGAAAGTGATCTTCCTAGTGAGGACAGCGATGTGTTGCGTACTGGTACCCTGGCACACATGGCTGACTTCATGTTAGGCTGCCTTTCTCGTGACCCTCGCGTTAGACGCATTCTGGCCACTACGGATTACTGGGTGTACACCCTTCTTGACCCATGGTATAAGGAGAACCTTTCCACTCTCATTCCCGAAGAGGAAAGGGGTTCGAGAGTGATGCAATACCACAGGGCCCTGGTGGACAAACTGATGGTAAACTTCCCATCTGACAACGGTAGTGGCAGAAGGCGCAGTTCCGAGGGCCAAGTAGCAGGGGAGGCGCAGAGATCAGGCAGCATGTTCAGCGCAGGCAGGGGAACACTCTCCAAGGCCCTTGCCAGCTTTATGGCTCCCCAGCAAGACTGTGTCACCACTCCCCAGTCAAGGCTGAGTGGGAGGGAGCACTGTAAAAAGATGGTGAGGGAGTACGTAGCTGATCGTACCACCATCCTCCGTGATGCCTCTGCTCCATACAACCACTGGGTGTCAAAGGTGGACACGTGGCACGAACTTGTGCTGTATGCCCTGGAGGTGCTTGCCTGCCCTGCTGCTAGCGTCTTGTCAGTGCCGACATGCTTACACTCATAAAGATGACCAAAGCCTGGATTTCCCCAGACTTCTCTTCTCCACCAGCGAAGGGCAGCGGAACCTAAAGATTCTTTTCGCTGCAACCGCGGATGCAAGCATTCTTCTCTATCACCGGAAAAAAATGATATTCGTCGTCCTCCTCCTGCTCCTCCTCCTGAAACATCATGTCATCACGCTGAACTGCCAATTTTTCTACGGCCCAAAAGGCTGTGCTTACAATTTTTTAACAATTTTTCAAATTTTTTAAAAGCATTGATACTTTAACATGAACCAATTTTTTTTTAACAGGGCTGCTTCCATGCTCTGTTACAAATTAAGTAACATCGAGCTGTATCTTTCAATAAATATCTATGGGTTTCACCTGCCCTCTCGGTTGAGCAATGTTTCAGGGGTACACATATACTCTTGCAACACAAATTTTTCAGGCCCTCATCAATACTCTTATCTAACTAATTTTTCCGGCCTTCGCCTACACTCATGGTACCCCAATATTTCAGGGGTTCGCCTATACTCTTTCAACAGAAATGTTACTTGGGTCTGCCTATACTGCTGCTACATAAATGTTACAGGGGTCTGCGTATACTTCTGCTACAAAAATGTTACTGGGCTCTGCCTATACTTCTGCCATAGTAATGTTACAGGGGTCTGCCTATACTTCAGCTACAGAAATGTTACAGGGGTCTGCCTATACTGCTGCTACAGAAATGTTACCGGGGTCTGCCTATACTGCTGCTACATAAATGTTACTGGGGTCTGCCTATACTGTTACTACAGAAATGTTACTGAGCTCTGTCTATGCTGTTACTACAAAAATGTTACTGGGGTCTGTCTATACTGTTACTACTGAAATGTTACTAATAGTGGGCTCTGCCTATACTGCTGCTACTGAAATGTTACAGGGGTCTGCCTATACTGCTGCAACACAAATGTTACAGGGGTCTGCCTATACTTCTGATACTGAAATGTTACAGGGGTCTGGCTATACTGCTGCTACAGAAATGTTACTGGGGTCTGCCTATACTTCTGCTACTGAAATGTTACAGGGGTCTGCCTATACTGCTGCTACATAAATGTTACAGGGGTCTTCCTATACTGCTGCTACATAAATGTTACTGGGGTCTGTGTATACTGTTACTACAGAAATGTTACTTGGGGCCTGTCTATACTGTTACTACAGAAATGTTACTTGGCTCTGCCTATACTTTTATTACAGAAATGTTACAGGGGTCTTCCTATACTGCTGCTACATAAATGTTACTGGGGTCTGTGTATACTGTTACTACAGAAATGTTACTTGGGGGTCTGTCTATACTGTTACTACAGAAATGTTACTGGGGTCTGCCTATACTTTTGCTACAGAAATGTTACAGGGGTCTGCCTATACTGCTGCTACATAAATGTTACTGGGGTCTGGCTATACTGCTGCTACAGAAATGTTACAGGGGTCTGCCAATACTGCTGCTACAGAAATGTTACAGGGGTCTGCCAATACTGCTGCTACATAAATGTTACTAGGGGGTCTGTGTATACTTCTGCTACTAAAATGTTACTGGGGTCTGCCTATACTTCTGCCACGTAAATGTTACAGGGGTCTACCCAAACTTCTGCTACAGAAATGTTACAGGGGTCTGCCTATAATTCTGATAATGAAATGTTACTGAGGTCCGTCTATACTGTTACTACAGAAATGTTACTGGGGTCTCCCTAGACTTCTGCAACATAACTTTACTGGGGTCAGCTTATGCCTTTGCTACAGGAATATTACAGGGGTGTGTGTATACTATGGGTGCACTAAGTCCTCCCATCGCAGTGTTCTACCTATCTGGCCCCAAAAAAACACTGACTGACTAGGGCATGGAATGTGGGCCGAGGCCAACATGTATTTTCTCTCACGTTACCACAGCTATCTGAGGGCACTGCAATGGGATTTCTTTATGTACCGTCTGTGGGTTCCTGGGACCCACCCATGCTGTGGGTGCACACAGACTTCCCATAGCGGTGTTGTACCTGCCTGACACTTAAAAAAAAAACCCAGACTGACTAGGGCATGGAGTGTGGGCTGAAGCCAACATGTATTTTCTCTCACGTTACCACAGCTATCCGGGGCACTGCAATGGGATTTCTTTATGTGCCGTCTGTGGGTTCCTGGGACCCACCCATGCTGTGAGTGCACACAGACTTCCCATAACGGTGTTGTACCTGCCTGGCACTTTAAATAAAACCC